>NC_054380.1:54070428-54355428 GCF_017654675.1 Xenopus laevis
ATCAATTGTTTTTCTACGTGTGACAGCTTTAATGTAATTTATTGTATCAAGTGTCCATGTGGAATTGCATACGTTGGCCAGACCTCACGACTGTGAGATGAGCTGTTCTCTCAGCGCTGAATGTAAATCTTTGGCGCCGAACTCCACTTAAAGGGCCAGTCCTCCATTTTGAAAGTGCCCAAGCTGGTTCCAGGTTTTTTTTTTAAAGATTTTATTTTCCAGCTTGATACATCCACAGTAATAAACAATTCAAATATACACCAGTCTATCGTATCCATGCATAGTTATCGCATCAGCATTGTCGACCTAGACTGAGACAGCAAGAGATAGTTCAAGCATTTTTAATCCTTTTTAACAGAGGATAGCGGGGTTAATAGAGGGAGGGGTAACAGAAAAGGGGGGATAGGCCAAGGGCATTGCATCATAGGTGACACAGTTCATATACCTTGTAGCACATTAAACATTGTCCTACACAGAGGCTGTGTCAAGTTTGTCTATCCATAGACCCTGGTAATTTTCAAACCTGGGCAACCTCTACTCAGGTATGTTAATTTGTTATGTTAACATTTCTTGGAAGTTTAAACTCGGTTGCCAGGTTCACATATGGTTTAAACCCAATTGTAATAAAGCTGGCCAATGTATTTAATATTATATATTGCCCAGAGTACTGGGTCTGGTATTATCATAAAGTGTCTTAGTTTAGGATTACACCATGTAGGTGTGTAGGGGGAGACATCAATTTGGCGTATTTTGTCATACCTAAGGGCTGTTTCCCATATTGAAGATAGTATCTTTAGAGTTGAGGGGGGACAACCCCTTTGGGTAGTTTCCCGGAGTACAGTATTAGTGAGTGCCTCAACAGACCCGGCTGCTTCTGCCAAGATAGGCAAGACAGCGTTCTCAGCTGATGGGTTAAGGCTCCATGCTACATACACTAGTTGAGCCGCCAGATAGTACAAAAGAAAGTGCGGGCAAGCCAGACCTCCAAGTGTTTTAGGGGTAGTCAATTTTTTGAGACTTATGCTTGGTTGTTTGTTGCCCCATATAAACGTGCATACGAGCGAGTGAAGTTTGGTAAAGAGGTTGAGGGGCAGAGGAACTGGGGAATTATGAAATAGGTACAGTAAATTGGGAAGTTCCACCATTTTTAAAAGATTGATGTGTCCTAATAAATTAAGTGGGAGTCCCGACCAGTTTGTAAGGTTCATGGTCAGTTGCTGGACTACCGGGTCAATGTTTAGTTCCTTAAACTTGTACGGGTCTGGTGAGACCCAGATTCCCAAATATTTAAATGTCTCTACCCATTTCAAGTCTGCAGACATAGAGTGCGGGGAGGGCTGCTGTCCATTTATGGTTATGTAAGTAGATTTCTGCCAGTTGACCTGCAGCCCTGAAAATTCTCCAAACTGGTCAACTATCCTGAGGAGGGCCCCAAGTGACTGTCTAGCATCTGCTAGGAACACCAAGGCATCGTCTGCATACAGGAATAATCCGCTCCTCCACCCCACCGAAGCGCAGACATGTGATGTGTGGGCTTGCACGTATCAAGGTTGCCAGAGGACCAAAGCCCATGGCTGCCAACACACCCCACAAAAAGTTCCACTCAACAGAATCAAATACTTTCCTTATATCAAGGGAGACTATTACCCCTGGGTAGCCACCTAGTCAGGCTAAGTCAATAATGGTGAACAGTCTTCGTATATTAATATCCGTTGCCCGACCCTGGCATAAAACTAGACTGATCAGGTGAGACGGTTGGCTAGCACTTTTGCAGAATCTTAAGCTGGGCCTATAAACTCCACAGTCCAATGGGTCACCAACTTTTTTGGGTATCAGAACTATAAGTGCCTCCCTAAGGGACGGGGGCAGCATACCGGCCTCCAGTGCAGTTTCATATAAGCGAAGTAATCTAGGGGCTATATTATCTATATTGAGCTTGTACCAATCTATCGGGATTCCGTCCAACCCTGGCGTCTTACCCGGAGGGAAGGATGAGATAGCATCCATCATTTCGGTAATTAATAACAGCTCCTCCAGTGAGAGGCTTTCATGTGGTGTCAGGGTTTCCAAGGGGATGTTATTCAGAAAATCACTTGGGGTTTGGTGCATAATATTGGCTGTGGATTAGTAGAGGTTATGGTAGTAGTGTACAAAGGCTTTGTTAATGCCTCTAGGGGTATACCGCAGATCACCCAGTGGAGACTGTATCTGTGTGATTGGGGTGGGGGCAGTGGATTCCCTAAGCAGAAAGGCCAGCAGCTTGTCCCACTTATTACCGTTTTCAAAAAGGAGGTGATTAGTGTATAATAACTTTTTTTTTGTTTTGTCGAGTAAGTGAAGGTAATACTGGCTTCGGGCCTGTGCCGCCTGTAGATGGTGATTTGGAGAGGGATCTCTAGCAAATTCCCCTTCTGTCAATTTTATGTCCACTGGTTCCAGTTTTACTGTTCCTGCAGAAGCGTTTGTTGTGATCTGAGTTCCTGGTTTTTGACTCCCATCTTACTTTTGACTGATTATTGCCGCCCACCTTGAACTCTTAGCCTGATTCTCAACCACGTCTCCTCTTTATCCTTGCTGCTACCTCGTTTAAGGTCTTGTTGTTGTCATGCATTTATCCTTGTGTTTTCCGCAGCAGAAAGTCCGGGGCCCCAAAAGGGTGTCTATGAACCCCTGGAATCCGCAGGGATACCCTGTGTATTGTGAGTGTACCCGCCGCCAAGCAAGGTTCCCGTAAACGAGATCATTACAGTTAGCATGGGCCAGAGATGGAACCTTGCCAGGCTTCTGCTTCCTCGACTGTGGAGGGTTATTTTGGCGTCTGAAACTCTCGACTTCGGCGGTCTGTTTGTGGGATCTGGAGTGCGCTGTTGCAAAAAGATTGACTGGAGCATCTGGATAGCCAAGAGGCTCAACAGGCTCATCTAGCCCAGGCCTTGCAACACATCACTTCTTGCTCTTCAAATTTCTGGGACCGATGGTGCCTCATCTCTTCGATTCATTTTTCACAGTCTGCACCTCCAAAGGCTCCCAAGATCCCCGCTCCTGTTAGTTTTGGGGGTGATCCGGATGCATGCCAAGGATTCCTAACGCAATGCAAGATCCAGTTTGAAATGGCCCCTGATCAATTCACGACCGAGAGATCAAAGGTTGCTTATATTATTGCTCTTCTACAGGGGAAGGCCCTTGCTTGGGCTTTGCCATTACTGGATAGAGATGATCCTCTGGTACATGGCTCCACTGCTTTCCTCGCTACTTTCTGGCAAATTTTTTATGTTCTGGGTTGGAAATTGAATGCCTCAGATCGATTCATGAAAATCTATCAAGGATCCAACATGGCCTCCGAATATGCCATTAATTTCCGGACTCTGGCTGCGGAAGTGTCTTGGAACAACGATGCACTTATTGCAGCTTTCTGGAGGGGACTTCATGAGGATCTTAAGGATGAGCTGGTGACCCAGGATCTGCCTATTTCTTTTGATGAATTTGTTATCTTTATTGTCAAGATTGACTGCCGAATGAAAGAGAAGTCTTCTCTTATGCCTCGTACCCACAAAACCCCTCTTTCTACATTAATTTGTTCTGAGTTTCCTTCTTCTACGGTTCCCACATCACCGGTTCCTGACGAACCAATGCAGATTGGAGCAACACGCTTAACTCCCGAGGAGAGCACTCATAGGAGAAGTACCGGCCTTTGTATGCATTATGGCCTCGCTGGACGTCTTGTCAGAACCTGCCCTACAAGACCTCAGCGTCTGGGAAACGCTCGAGCCTAGGTGTGAGGGGGGAGTCTCCCCTAGGCAGGATTTCTGCCTAGGGAAAATCCTCGCATGTTTTTTCCTGTTTCCCTCTCTACCTTGTCTGGTACATTTTCCTGCCAAGGTTTTCTGGAGCGGCAGGTAATTTTATTGATAGGTCTTTTGCTGAATCCTGTGGTCTTACTCCGGTGCTTCTCAAGATTCCTCTTTCTGCCCGGGCTGTGGATGGCAAACCGATTTCTCCAGGTGTCCTCACCTCTGCAACTTCCCCAGTCCTAACTCATGTTGGCAGTCTTCATGAGGAGGAGATCTATTTCCTAATAATTCTATGTCCAGAGACTCCCATAATTATGGGGTTTTCCTGGCTCCGGATCCATAATCCGTCCATTGACTGTTCCACTAGATAACTCATGGCCTGGAGTTTTTGCCGCTCTTATTGTATGGCTTTGTCAGTTATTCCAGTGGCCGCCGCTTAGTTGCTTCCATCGTCCATTCCTCTCCTTCCGCTTGCCTACAAGGACTTCACTGAGGTTTTCGAAAAGAAGAACTCTGAAATTCTTCCACCACATCATTCTTATGATTGTCTGACTGATCTTAAGGATGAGCTGGTGACCCAGGATCAGCCTACTTCTTTTGATGAATTTGTTATCTTTATTGTCAAGATTGACTGCCGAATGAGAGCGAAGTCTTCTCTTATGCCTCGTACCCACAAAACCCCTCTTTCTACATTAATTTGTTCTGAGCTTCCTTCTTCTACGGTTCCCACATCACCGGTTCCTGACGAACCAATGCAGCTTGGAGCAACACGCTTAACTCCCGAGGAGAGCACTCATAGGAGAAGTATGGGCCTTTGTATGCATTGTGGCCTCGCTGGACGTCTTGTCAGAACCTGCCCTACAAGACCTCAGCGTCTGGGAAACGCTCCAGCCTAGGTGTGAGGGGGGAGTCTCCCCTAGGCAGGATTTCTGCACTCCCAGCTTCTTACAAATCTCGCATGTTTTTCCTGTTTCCCTCTCTACCTTGTCTGGTACATTTTCCTGCCAAGCTTTTCTGGAGCGGCAGGAAATTTTATTGATAAGTCTTTTGCTGAATCCTGTGGTCTTACTCTGGTGCTTCTCAAGATTCCTCTTTCTGCCCGGGCTGTGGATGGCAAACCAATTTCTCCAGGTGTCCTCACCTCTGCAACTTCCCCAGTACTGACTCATGTTGGCAGTCTTCATGAGGAGGAGATCTCTTTCCTAATAATTCTATGTCCAGAGACTCCCATAATTTTGGGGTTTCCCTGGCTCCAGATCCATAATCTGTCCATTGACTGGTCCACTAGAAAACTCATGGCCTGGAGTTTTTGCCGCTCTCATTGTATGGCTTTGTCAGTTATTCCAGTGGCCGCCACTTAGTTGCTTCCATCGTCCAGTCCTCTCCTTCCGCTTGCTTACAAGGACTTCACTGAGGTTTTCGAAAAGAAGAACTCTGAAATTCTTCCACCACATCATTCTTATGATTGTCTGATTGACCTGGTTCCTGGTTCCATTCCTACATTCGTCCTTATCTGTGCCAGAGACTCAAGCCATCCAGGAATATATTTCTGAGAATCTAAGTCAAAGGGTTTCATCAGAAAGTCTACGACCCTGTCTTTAGACCCTGTATTGACAAACGTGCTTTGAACAAAATAATGATTAAGAATTGTTATCATTTGCCTCTAATCCCCATATTGTTTGATAGACTAAGAGGGGCCAAGATATTTACCAAACTAGACCTCTGAGGGGCATACAACCTTATTCAGATTCGTCAGGGGGATGAGTGGAAGACGGGCTTCAACACCCGAGATGGCAATTATGAATATTTGGTCATGCCATTTCGCATGTGCAATGCCCCCGCGGTCTTTCAAGATCTCATCAATGATGTCCTTCGTGAATTTCTGCAGACTTGTGTCATAGTTTATCTGGATGATATCTTGGTGTACTCCTCCTCAATGTCTGAGCATATTTCCCAAATGAAACAAGTTTAAACCAGTTGAAGGAGAATTATCTCTATGCTAAGCTTGAAAAGTGTGAGTTTCATAAATCCACAATTTCATTTTTGGGTTACATCATTTCTTCTTCTGGCTTTGAGATGGACACTGCAAAGTAGACTGGCCAATTCTTACCGGTTTGATGGGCATTCAATGTTTTTCAGGTTTTGCCAATTTTTATTGGAAATTTATAAAGAACTTTTTACAGACTGTGGCTCCTATTAAGGCACTCATGAGAAAATCTTTTAAGACTTCCTGGACTCCTCAAGCACAGGAGGCTTTCTCGACCCTCAAAAAATTATTTTGCTCAGCTCCTATTCTTCGTCATCCAGATTCTGCATGACCGTTTATTCTGGAGGTTGACACTTCCAGGGTAGTGGTTGGGGCTATTCCAGTCTTATCGAACAGAGTTCATCCATGTGCTTATTTTTCTCACAGACTTCTTCAGCGGAAAGAAATTACGATGTTGCCAACCGTGAACTCTTAGCTTTTAAACTTGCACTTGAAGAGTGGCTTCATCTGCTTGAAGTAGCTAAAGAACCTATTACCATCCTAACAGATCACACAAATCTAAAATACATTTCCACGACTAGGAGGCTCAATCCTCATCATGCCCGTTGGGCTTTGTTCTTTTCTATAGGCCAGGTTCTAAGAATACGAAAGTGGATGCCTTATCCAGATGTCTTGTGCGGAAAGAGGATAATTTGGTCCCACCCACTCCCATTATCTCTCCTGATTTAGTAGTAGCTCCTACTTCCTTATCATTTTGGACACTCCTCCCGAGTGTCCTCCCGGGAAGATATTTGTGCTTCAGCAAAGGGTTGCTCAAGTTCTCAAATTGGCTCATGCCTCTAAGATTTCTAGCCATCCTGGCATCAAGAAACCTCACTGACTAAGGATGTCAAGTTCTTTGTCTCAGCTTGTATAGTTTCTGCACAATAGAAGATTCCCTGTTCCTTACCCTGTGGTCTTCTTGAGCCTTTACCCATACCTACTCAACCCTAGCTGGATGTGGCTATGGACTTCATTGTAGATTTGCCTAAGTTGTTGGATATGACTACTTTTCTAGTAAAAGCAGACCGATTGTCCAAGATGGCCCATTTTATTCCTCTGAAAAAACTTCCCTCCACTGCAAAATTATCTCAAGTTTTCATTAAGGAGATCTTTCATCTACATGGTGTTCCCCAGTCTATTGTCTCCGATCCTGGGGTACAGTTTGTATCTAGGTTCTGGTGGGCTTTTTCTAAACATCTGGGCATCAAGCTTAACTTTTCTTCCGCTTACCATCCTCAGAGCAACGGTCAGACTGAGAGGACCAATCAGATCCTTGAACAGTTTTTGCGATGTTTTATTTCCCGAAACCAGGATGAGTGGGTCGATCTTCTTTCTTGGGCTGAGTTTGCTCATAACATCCTAAAGCATGATTCCCTGGGTTGCTCTCCATTTTTTGCTGTTTTTGGTCAGAATCCTTCTGCTCTTCTGCCTGGGGTTTGCAAAACAGAGATTCCTGCAGCAGATACACTTGTTTGTGACTTCAAAACCATTTGATCTCAAGCTCAACAATCTCTTCTCAAAGCCTCGTCTTCTCAGAAGATTGCTGCCGACAGACATTATCAAGTCAGAGATTTTGTGGCTTTCCAGCTGGTTGATGCTGGTGTCCTTTTTCTGCTTCATTTACCTTCTCCCAAGTTTGGACCACGTTATGTTGGGCCTTTCAAGATTAAAGAGGTTGTGAATCCTGTCTCTGTTCAATTGGATTTTCCTTCCACTATGAACATTTCCAATTCTTTTCAAGTTTTTTTTGGTTAAGTCTTTTGTCAGAAATAAGTTTTCTGTTGATCAACTTCCTCCTGCTCCCATCACCCTCGATGATCATCAAGAGTTTGAGGTTCAGGACATCTTGGATTTCATGAAGTCGAGAGGCAATGTTCAATACTTGGTTCATTGGAGGGGTTTTGGGCCAGAAGAGAGGTCTTGGGTGAGAGCTGCAGATACTCCTCGGCTAATCAAGAGCTTTCACAAAAAGTTTCCAGATACATTTTGGAAGCCCCCTGAGGGTACTCCTGAAGGGGGGGTACTGTGAGATGCTCCGGAAGATCTTCCCGGTCTCTTACCTCCCGACACGCCTCTTCACGTCTTGTGCGCAGGCGCGCACTTTCTGGTTTGTGCACCAGGGCTGCTTGATGCTGGTGTCCTTTTTCCCAGTGTTCCCTCCCACCCTAAAACCAAAAACATATAAAGAGTGGTTAGTAGATGGACATCTCCAATTTGTACATTAACTGGAGGGCTGCCAACTAGCTAGCCTAGACTCGCTGAGACGAGCTAGATCATCTAATACATTGTCTGACTTTCAATACTACCAGATCAAGCACTTTTATACTGTACTTACATGGATGAAAGCGCTCACCTGGGAAGAGACCTAACACCCTCTGAGGTACTCTGCAGTAAAGCAACCTCTGAGGGTGAAAAAGCACCTGAAAATATTCTGCTATAACTAAAACCTGGGGATTACCAGGTAACCTATGGTTAAATCATGTGAACAGAAAATGTGCACAAAATTACCAAAGAATATTCATATGTTTCATCCACAGCGGTTCCCAACAGCTAGGCATTTTCAGATGCTTTTGTCATGGGAGAGACCGTTTCCCATGATCTGTGTTTCATCAACCTTAAGATAAAAGGTAATTACTCCTGCTTTGTCTTGAGGGACAAGTATCTCTTCCACAGTTTTTATCTATACCACCTGCCATAGAGCATGATAGGGCTTCTTTTTCCAGAAAATTGTCATGTCAAACACAACACAGAGAATTTCTTTGCAATTGTTGGGTAAAAACACAGCCATTTGTATCCAAAATTCCACTTTGCATACTGCACTTGCAATTGTAATTAACCCATAAAAGAATTTAAGTAACACTTATTATATATTAGATATTAGAGTGAAGAGAGTCAAAGGAAGAAGAGAGATGTAGGAAGAAGAGAGATGTGACACGTCTACAGCTTGCAAGTCACGGTAAGTACGTGTTTGTGGAATAGCTAAACAGAGCACTTTATAAACTTCATGCGTGGAGAGGGAAGGAGAGAAGAGTAGAGAGGCTGAGATTTGTATAGAACTGGGATTTGATGGAGGAGGTAGTGAAAAATGTTTTATGAAGCATGAGAGTGAAAGGAGGAGAAATACAGGATAAAGCATGTTTGGAGTAAGAAGTAACAAACTAGCAGGTACAAACAAATCTGTTTTCTTCTTATCCCAGATGGTTCACTGTTGATTGCAGGGGAATCCGGTTCCTTTTGCCTTGTCAATGCCTTGTTTAACTGTAATTTCTAAGCACTTGTGAAATATTAGCACTTAGGAAATGTTACCACTCGTGCCATGCCCCAGATACGAGTGCCAACCCCAATACTGGGTCTGAATTTATATATAGCTGATTGGAAAAACCAGAGCCTAATTAATCAATTAATCAATTAAACAGCTAGCAAAGGGCAGAGTTTTACAGACACCAGAACCAGGTTTGGGACTATAAAAATATCTCTTGTTCACAGAGGAGTGGACACAGATGTGTGCTTGAGATATTTATCAAAGAACTAAAGTAGAATAGGCCTGACAGACAAAAGTTATTGGGGTTAACAGATACAAGTAGGGTTAGGGTTAGCAGAATTACCAGAATAAGCAGTTGCAGTATATGGATATAGCAGTATATGGATATAGCAGAATTACCAGAATAAGCAGTTGCAGTATATGGATATAGCAGTATATGGATATAGCAGAATTACTAGAATAAGCATTTGCAGTATATGGATATGGCAGTATATGGATATAGCAGAATTACCAGAATAAGCAGTTGCAGTATATGGATATGGCAGTATATGGATATAGCAGAATTATCAGAATAAGCAGTTGCAGGATATGGATATGGCAGTATATGGATATAGCAGAATTACCAGAATAAGCAGTTGCAGTATATGGATATGGCAGTATATGGCTATAGCAGAATTACCAGAATAAGCAGTTGCAGTAAATGGATATGGCAGTATATGGATATAGTAGAATTACCTGTAGGAATGAGAAGAGATAGGAGTTAGTTCCATGGAAGTGCCTTGTTCTATGACAGGAAGTAAGGATAGGGTTGGCCTGGACAATGCTGCACTCTAAAAACTACACCGGATTTTTTATGTAGCACAAGGTGCAGAAAATGCTCATACCCTAGCTCATAAACACTATAATAAATGTTGTAAAACAGCAATCCGGACGGCAAAGAAAGGAAATTAAGAGTGCATTGCGGCTGAGGCTAAGACTAACCACAAAAGGTTTTTTAAGTATATTAATATTAAAAAGATGCGGGTTGAGAGTGAGGCTCCTTTAAATAATGGTACCATTATTTTTGTAACAGATACAGAAAAGGCAAATGTGCTAAATCAGTTCTTTTCTTCAGTGTATACAATAGAAGAATCTGAGTTTCCAGGCTCACTTCATAGCTGCACTGATGGCTCAGCTCAATCTAGTCAGTGGCTGAGTCAGGATATAATTCATAAATAAATGTAAACTGTAGAAATTAGCTGACAGTTTAAAAGCAATACTGACCACAGTATAATGTATGTACATCTGTCTTACTCACTCACACATACTTGTAAGTAATTTGGGAAGAACTTGATTTAAAAACATATGCTTTTGCCTTATATAGATATTTGGGGGTGGGTGCATAGGCCACTGAAGGAGGCATGTACTCTGAAACACAAGGTTTGCACTCTCTCTTGCTCTCTTCTTCCCTGGAGGGACATAAGGATCTCTCTCCCTGAGAGATGGACACACACACAGACACTTAGATGAATCTGATGCACCTCATATACATTTGAACTTTAAACTTTTACTTATGTATACAGATTATTTGCTTTAGGCTGTCAAGGATAAGGTTGACTGGCTATTTGTATTTGCATATCATTTGTAATTATTCCACACAATAAAGATATTGTGTTATCACCTTGGTGAGTGGTAATTTAACCATAATACTTTATGGCTTTATGAAGGATAGGTCAAGTCAGACAAATGAGATTTCTTTTTATGATGAGGTAAGATGCTGGACAGTGGGGGGGGGGACAGTAGACAGTGATCTATTTGGATCTTGACAAAGCGTTTGATACCGTGCCCCAGAAGCGTCTGCTTTCTAAATGAATGTCTGTTGGGCTTAATGAAGTAGTTTGCACATAGATAGGAACTGGCTACAGAATCGGGTACAGAGGGTGGTTGTTAATGGTACATTCTCTACCTGGAGTAAGGTTCTTAGTGGGGTCCCTCTCGGTTGGCTCGGTATTGGGTTCACTTTTATTTAACTTGTTCATTAATGATTTAGGGCAGGGTACTGTAAGATGACTTAGGGGAGGGTACTGTAAGTAATGTATCAGTGTTTTCAGATGACACAAAACTATTCAGCCCAATTAATTACAACCAGGATGTGGCATCCTTGCAACAGGATATTGACAAACTGGCAATCTGGGCAGCTAAGTGGCAAATGAGATTCAATGTTGATAAATGTAAAGTCATTCACATGGGATGTAAAAATATCCAAGCCACTCATACCCTTATTGAGACTGCACTAAACTAAACCATTATGGATAAGGCCATTGGTGTCCTTATAGATGATAAACTTGGCTGTAGCAAGCAATGCCAGTCAGCATCATCAAGGCCTTGAGCTGTATTAAAAGGTGCATTGATTCACAACAGGAAGGGGTCATTCTTCCACTGTATAGAGCATTGGTAAGGCCCCATCTAGAATATGCCATACAGTTTTGATCTTCAGTGATCAAACAGGACATTATTGTATTAGAGAGGGTACAGAGAGGGGCAACTAAGCTGGTAAAAGTTATGGAAAATCTTAGCTATCAGGAAAGACTGGTCAAAATAGGGATGTTCATGCCAGAGAAGAGGCGCTTAAGGGGTGATATGATAACTATGTATAAATATACAAGGGGATCATATAATTATCTGTCTAATGCTTTATTTACCAGTAGGTCTTTCCAACTGACACAAGGTCACCCATTCCGATTAGAAAAAAACAGGTTGTGCCTAAATATTTGGAAGGGGTTTTTTACATTGGGATCTGTAAAGATGTGGAATTCTCTCCCTGAATCCGTTGTACAGGCTGATACATTAGATAGCTTTAAAAATGGGTTGGATGGCTTTTTAGCAAGTGAGAGGATACAGGGTTATGGAAGATAGCTCATAGTACAAGTTGATCCAGGGACTAGTCCGATTGCCATTTTGGAGTCAGGAAGGAATTTTTTTCCCCCTCTAAGGCAAATTGGAGAGGCTTCAGATGTTTTTTTTGCCTTCCTCTTGATCAACTAGCAGTTAGGCAGGTTAAAAAAAAGAGTTAAAAGGTTGAACTGGGGACTTGGCTGCCATATCTAATAGCCTGGACCCTACCACTAGCGTTCTGTCCTATACAAGCTGAGATCACACATTGAAGGGGGCAGTGTGACTGCAACAATGAAATAATCAAAGGTGCTGTGCCTTAGCTCCATACCCCTGATATTATCCTGGGCAAGAGCTGCCTGACCCATCGGTTATTGCGGGTCCTGTCTACAAGCAACCCACTAGAGAAGGTGTCCCTGCAGAGGAGAGATGGAGAAAAAAAAGGCTGCACAGAAGCGGATTGATGGATATACTAAACCCACTAAAGCTTCACGAGAGTCACATCAGGGTGACGACACGGCTCATCCTGACGAGCTAGAAGGTTTAGCAGTGGTTGCTCCGCTTGATCCAGGGCCGGCGGCTCAAGACACTCAACTCCTACTGCAGGCAATCGCAGACTCCAAAGAGGTCCTTACCACCAAACTCGCAGCTACCAGCTCCACCCTCACTTCAAAAATTGAAGAGGTGCGTGTTGACCTTTCTCTCCTAAGGCAGGACCTGCAGGCAGTCCGAGAGCGCACGTCGGAGGTGGAACGCAGGACTGGGCTGCTGGAGGACGAGGTGGGTCCACTCGCCCAACAAGTACAACTCCTTCAGAGGGAACATACGATTATGGCCTCTAGAGTGGACGACCTGGAGAACCGCAACCGTAGATCTAACCTCAGAATAGTGGGCCTGCCTGAAGGTTGTGAGGGGGCAAAAACCGAAGACTTCATTGAAAGATGGCTTCAAGACACGTTGGGCCCCTCCACCTTTTCCCAACACTTCGTGGTTGAAAGAGCGCACCGGGTCCCTGCCAGACGACTGCCTCCGGGAGCACCACCGAGGCCTCTGATCCTCAAGTTGCTTAATTACAGAGATCGGGATGCCGCATTGAGAGCTGCTAGAGAAAAAGGCGACATTACCTTTCAAAATGCGAGAGTTTCTCTGTATCCAGATTTTTCCCTTGCGATCCAGAAAAAAGGGGTACGTTCACTGAGGCTCGCCGCAGATTGAGAGAGCGGGGGATTAAATATGCCATGCTTTACCCTGCCAAAATGAGGATCCTGGATGGGGAAAAAGCTCTTTTTTTTGACGCCCCAGGCGACATCATCCAGTGGTTAGAGCATCGACCTTCCTCTCCCAGACGTCCTGATCCATAGCTCGGTGGAAGGCTTTCTATCAGGTCGTATACTGTGTTACATGCCAACCATCTGTTTGGAAATTTTTCTGTCTTTTTCTGTATGCTTCCCTTGTGTGTCCGGGTCCAGTCATCTGCTTATGACTTATTCTGCGGTGCATTTGGATTCCTTCACCACCAACAGACAATCTCTTTGACTCATTGCATCTTCGTTGCTTGCATACTATGTTGTATTTTGATATTCTATTTCTCCTCCTATACCGAAAGGTGAGACCACTTTTGGTTGAATTACGTTGGACACTTGCCATCATTATAACTGGTTAGATGGAGCTTTTGCGCAGCACTTCTTACGGCCCTACAGGGCATTACTGCAGTGAGGGGGACATACTGGTTCACATCCCCTAGGGGTTAAAGTTATATTCTGTTTAGGGACTGATGTATCCCCGGGTTGGGGGGGGGTACCGGGTGGGGGATAACTTGTTGACTCAAGTTGGGCTTCTTACTGTCTACATGTTTTGTATGTTTTTCTTGCTATTATGTCTTACAATTCTACCTGCAACATTTACTCAGGGCTTCAAGCTTGGCCAAGGTCTCTTCCTGAAGATTATGGTTGGGTCCCTGTGGGACGGATAGTCATGGCGTCTAGACCAAAAACGATACAAATAGTGTCATGGAACACGCGTGGTGTGAATGACCGCATCAAACGCTCTATTATTTTAGACTATCTTAAAAAAACAAGGGCAGATATCTGTATGCTCCAAGAGACTCATCTCACGGGGCGAAGAGTATTGGCACTGAGACGGGCTTGGGTGGGCAGCCTTTATCATGCCGAATACTCCTCGCATTCCAGAGGAGTGGCAATTTTCACTAGGAAGGGGCTAGGTCTGGGGGTAGAAGACCTGCGAACTGACACGAAAGGTAGATATGTAATCCTAAAGTGCCTGTTGTTGAATCAATGCCTAATAATCATCAATGTGTATGTCCCTCCCCCGTTCACTGTACTCCTTCTCGATGAGATACTAATGCATGTTGCTAATTTGGGGCAATTCCCGACTGTATGGTTAGGGGATTTCAATGCAGTCCCTGATTCTTCCATGGACAGGCTCAGGCCTTTAGCCCAGGATTCCTCAAGTTTTCCAAACTGGATAGCAGGTGCGGGACTACTTGATGCATGGAGGTGCAAACACCCCAACGTTAAGCAGTACTCCTGCTTCACTGTTGCAACCTCAGCATTATCCCGCATTGACCTTGCCCTAGTTAATCAAGAGGCACTCCGCCTTATTATGACTGTAGATTTCCTACCCCGGGTGTGTTCTGATCACGCACCCCTACAATTATCCCTCCAACTCCCCGGCCCTGAGCAGACTTCCCCTTGGCGTTTGGCCCCAAAATGGGTTCACAACCTTAGTGTACTTGAGAGTTTCCAGCCCCAGCTGAAAGAATTTTGGGAATTGAATGCTGGTACTGCGGCAGCAGAAACAGTTTGGGACTCATGTAAAGCATGGACTAGGGGTGCTTATATTTCACTCATTAAGGGGGAGCGTACTAGAATAGAAGGGGACATAGAGAGGGCCAAGACGGACCTGTCGGAAGCCGAGTACAACTTGACGCTGGGTGATAGCCCCTCACACAGACAAGCCTTAGCAGCAGCGCAAAGATCTATAGACCTTTTGCTTACCGAGAAATACTCCCAGTTTGAAGTGAATAGGCGGGCTGCCTGGTATGATAGAGGGGATAAGAGCGGTAAATTGCTGGCGCTATTAGCGAAGGACCCCATGCAGCTGACAGTCATACCTAGATTGATTGCACCCTCCGGGGAGGAGCTCTTAGACGCTAAAGCAATAGCGAATGCCTTTGGGATTTTTTATAGAGATTTATATCAATCAGGTTGCTATGACAGGGCCACTTTGGAAGAATTTTTGGAACTGACACCCTTCCCAAAACTAACTGGTGCGCAAATGGATTCCTTAGTTTCCCCTATTTCGGCCGACGAGATTAAAGACGCAATAACTAATTTCCCTAATAATAAAGCCCCCGGCCCGGACGGAATTCCAATAGAGTGGTACAAGGCGAATGCTACTCTGTTGGCCCCTATCCTGGCCTCACTTTTTAATGATTGTGCTGAGTCTGGCAGTATCCCGCTCTCCTGTTCTCTAGCAACAATAACTGTGATCTTAAAACAGGGCAGACCCAGCCACTTGTGTGACTCATATCGTCCCATTTCGTTGCTGAACGCAGACATTAAGATATTTGCCAAGGTCCTGGCTACCAGGCTTAAAGGGGTAATAGAACATCTGATTTGCCCGGATCAGACGGGCTTCATGCCAGGTAGAGCGACAGATATCAATATTAGGCGTCTGTATACAAATATTCAAGCCAACCATGACAATGGGGGCGAGAGGGTTGTGGTCTCATTAGACACGGCCAAGGCCTTTGATACTGTCCAGTGGCCTTATCTGTGGGAGGTCCTGGCCCGCTTTGGTCTGGGTGACAGATTTGTCATGTGGATAAAAGCTCTGTATAAATCCCCGACAGGGCAGGTAAAAGTCAACAACTACCTCTCGGACCCGTTTGAGCTTCATCGAGGCACAAGACAGGGCTGCCCTCTTTCCCCCCTTTTGTTCGCGTTAGCGATAGAACCACTGGCCATTCGGATTCGCAGAGATCCGGGCATAGTGGGTCTTAGATTAGGTCAGCTGGAGGAGAAGGTGTCCTTGTATGCCGATGATATGCTGGTATACCTGGCAGATCCGGGGGCCTCGCTAACTAGGCTCCTGCAAGTGGTTGACCAGTTCGGTGTTCACTCTGGGCTTAGGGTAAATTGGGAGAAATCTACAATATTTCCAATAGATCAGATACCTCCCCTGGCTCGAACTCCTTCCCCACTGCAATGGACTTGCTCCTTTAAGTACCTAGGTGTGATTATTCATAGAGACCCCAAAGAATACATATCTAACAACTTAGACCCTGTCTTACAAGAGTACCGCAGGAAAACCACCACCTGGGCCAACCTTCCGCTTTCCCTAGTGGGAAGGGCGAACCTTGTTAAGATGGTATTCCTGCCTAAATTCTTGTATAAGCTTCATAATGCCCCAGCATATATACCCCAAAGCTGGTTTAAACAACTGGACAAAATCACCAGCTCCTTTCTCTGGGAGAATCGAGCCCCCCGCATCAGTTTGACAACCCTCCAGGCCCCTGTATCAGGGGGAGGCCTGGCGTTGCCAAATTTTTTACTCTATTACCACGCCTCACAACTGGTTTATGCCCACTGGTGGCTGACGTTTGATTTGAATAATCATGCCCTTTTGGCGGAAGCGGCATGTGCCACCTCACTTGAGACTCTGGCAAATCATTTGTACAGAGGAGGGAACTCTGTTTTTCCTCAGACTTCATCTATGACCCCAGTGATGAAAATTTTTAATCTATATATTAAGCACATGTACCCCCACCAAGACACCTGGTCACCTGGCACCCCCTTATGGGAAAATCCCAACCTCCAGCACTTTAGGGGGCTTCCCGATTCTGGGCTTTGGGCGTCTCTGGGAATCAAATACTTGACCCAAATTGTAGAGAGAGGGCAGCTTAAACCCTTCCAGACCTTGAGAACAGCGCACCAGCTCCCTACTAATATGATATTTCGCTATCTGCAATTGAGTCATGCCTTCCAGGCCCAGTTTCGGGTTCGTCCTTTAAACTTAAACCAATGCTCGTTGGAACGATACCTCAGGCAGCCAGGGCTGCAAAAAGCCATATCTTGGTTTTATGCTATTTTACAGAAATCCTTGGGCTCACATATAGACCGTTTACGCCTAAAATGGGAAGTGGATATCCCAGGTCTGGATGAGGAGGCCTGGACGGGTGTCATAGAGCAGATTCCAGAACTTTTCATGTCTAATAGGGATAGACTGATACAGTTAAAATTTTTCAACAGGGTGTATCTTACTCCCCAACGGCTTGCCAAGATCTACCCGGGAACGCCAGACACCTGCTACAAATGTGGGGTAGAGGTTGGTACTCTCTTCCATGTGTTTTGGGAATGCCCTAGTATTCAAGGTTACTGGGGGAGAGTACTAGATTTTATTCAGTCTAGTTTTGACTTACCGAATATTCGCTCCCCGGAGCTATGCCTAATGGGTCACACTGAACCACTTACTTTCCCCCAGTGCCAGAGATTGTTTTATTTGCAATTACTTTATTATGCTAAGAAAGCCATCTTGTTGACTTGGAAGGATACTTCCCCTCCCTCTTTAAGTCGATGGAAACGACTGATAAACGAAATTCTCCCCCTGCAGAAGGCAGTGTATTTGGCTAGAGGGTGCCCGGAAAAATTCCTAAAGATATGGGGCCCTTGGCTTGAGTTGCCTGACACTGCTACTCACTCATTTCAAGCATTGACTTAGGCATGGTGATATTGCTCCTCTTGAAGCTAATGCATGTATATTGTTTTGTAGTACCTACTATGTAACCTTTGGTAGACAATTGTAAGACTCTCTTTTCTTCTGTACTTTGTATGTCTTTTTGAAAAAAGTTAATAAAAACAAATTTAAAAAAAAAAAAAGGTTGAACTGGGTGGACTGTGTCTTTTTTCAACCTAACTTACTATTTTACTATGTATTAAGGGGCAGATTTATTAAGGGTTGAATTGAAAATTTAAATTTTCCAAAACTTTTATGGTAAAAACTCTCAAGTTCGAATTGTGAAAAATCCAAAATCGATTAGAATTTTAATTTGACTTTTGAGATTTATCAAACCTTGCCCCTTTAAAAATTCTGATTCAACTATTCACCACCTAAAACCTGCCGACTTCATGTATAAGTCAATGGGAGAGTTTCATTGACCAATTTGAAGATGTTACTAGCATACCTGACATGCAAGTTTTTTTGGAGAAAAAAACTTTATTCGAGTTTAGTTAGATTTTTTTTATTAAATAACTCCCCAATCAAATTTCGAGTATATTGAATTTAATATAGTTAAAAAAAAATCACATGATTTGGAAAATTTGACCTTTGATAAATGTTATTTGTAAACATGACCACAATTTAAACCATTAGGGCAGGGGCACATTGAGAGGATCATCCACAGGCAGAGAAAATTTGGTCCACTGCCATCCTCTCTATTGTGTAGCTCCTGGATAGGCACAAAAAACTTTCATGTTTTTTGGCTAATATTCACTCAGTGTAGCTCTAGACAGGCCAACATTGTGCCTACCAACGGGGCTACAGGAAGGAGTGCATGACAGCGGACCTGCCCTTACAAACAACTTTATAACCCTAGTTATAAGGGGTTCTTAAACCCAACCATAAGGCTGTCTCCATTGCACACACGAGTTTTCTGTAGAAGTTGACAAAACTCTTAATTACACATGCAACCAATAATAGAGATGATTACCAGATCATCTTGCTGCTATCTTACATATACATTTTTAATTATGTTACATTGTAATCAATGTAACATAATGCTTGTTCAGTGCTGTGAAAATTTTGTTCATTACTTCAAACTCCAACAAAGAACATGAAGCCATATTTACAGAGATCATATAGGACTCTCAATGGAGAATTACTTTGTATATTAATGCAGTCCCTGGCTATGAAGAACAACACCGGGAAATATTTTGTTGTGCAATATTGCTTTAAGACCAGCATTCTATAACCTTGGTAATATGTTAAATTATTCTGGGATTTGAGCAAAGTATGGTTAAGCAGTGCAGTGCAACAGTGTTTAGATCAACTGTAATGCATAATGAAAGTTACTTAGAGTAACATTTTCACTATGCAAAAATATTTTTTGTATACAGAGTGTTAAGTGAACTACAATAATAATACTGTTACCAATTATTATGTTATAACAATGTGATGTAAGAACAATGCTATAGTATTTCTCTGGTATCAGAATAATGTTGTATATTACAAATGATACGGATGAACTATGCTACAGAATTGCTATGGTATGATAACATTGTGATAACATACAGATACAGCAGATCAAATATATCTCAAATATATCTCACCCTCATATAGAATATTAGGAGTTATAGAACAAAAATTAACAAGCAGCAGGAAACAAACTATTCTGGTTCATATAATACATCATTCATATGTCATCTGCCACTCTCTTTCTAAACCACAGGATGATGGGCATTATATTTGAACAGCAGCTGGAGTGTGGCAGTTACACTTCTTTTAGTAAATTTAATAATCTTGCTGACAGTAGTTAGCAATCCAAAAGATAAACAAAGATAAACAAAAATCTAAGATTAAAACAAAAACATCACAAAATTGTCACTATAGTACACATTTATAAAAAATAAAAAGAGTAACATGTTTCAAATTTATGTATAAAGAATACTTTGCCCTTCTTAATATGGTAAGAAGGGAAAAACACTGAGTGAATTCATTGTAAATTGTGTAAGAATGCTAATAAAAGGGCAAAAGTAGAGAAATTCTCACTGGGCTACCTGCTCTGCCCTCATTACACTGTAATGTCTTGTAACCCTTTTCTACAAGGCACTGTGTATTGAAAGGCAGAGATCATTTGTACTGTGATTCATGGCTATCCTGAGAGATTACACACACAAAGTTTTACCTGTAGTTCAAAACTGAAAGACAGCTATCCTTTGTACTGTGATTCATGGCTATCCTGAGAGATTACACACACAAAGTTTTACCTGTAGTTCAAAACTGAAACACTTGAACTACAAATTTTGAACTAGTTTTGAACTACAGGTAAAACTTTGTGTGTGTAATCTCTCAGGATAGCCATGAATCACAGTACAAAGGATAGCTGCCTTTCAATACACAGTGCCTTGTAGAAAAGGTTTACAAGACATTACAGTAGCCCAGTGAGAATTTCTCTACTTTTGTCCTTTTATTAGCATTCTTACACAATTTACTCAGTGTTTTGCCCTTCTTACCATATTCTGTATCAACCACCTGACAACTAGGGACTAGTAAGCAAAGCATTGCATGACCAATATAGTGCAGAATCAGAATCTATATAAATGTTTATGTCCACTCTAAATTAAAAGTAATAATGAGAATTATTTTATCTTTACACAATGACACATAAATCTGCAATACATATGATTGGACACAGATAATATAAGAGATGTCCCAAAGAGCTTACAATCAAACATCTAGTATAGGTAAATCTAAAAACAACTGGACTTGCTGAGTAATCAATGAAGACATTTCACTACTCATCCAAGCAGCTTCTTCAGTTCAACTGACTGGTGTGGGAAATTCTCGTCATATAAACTCTTCCACTAATCCAATTACAATGGCACATTGTAACTCTTCAAAGAGGTGACATCTGAAGAAATTCACAGAGGTGTAGATTCTGTGTAGTTACTGTGATAGGATTATCCAATGTGTCATGCAACTCCTAGAAAGAGGTGTTACTTGTGGGAGTTGCATGAATGGATGTGTGAAGTGTTCTAAAACCGCGGGGGTACTGAGTAATACCCTCTGCCACATACCCAAGAAAGCCTTACATGATCTAGACCGAACGCAATCTGAATTTATTTGGGGGAATAAAACACCCACTCTGTCCAGAGCCATTCTTAATGCTCCTCATGATCAGTTGGGTCTGTCCTCTCCCAATTATGAGCTATACTATCTTGCCTCCCAGGCCTCACATGCAGCCGGTTGGAAGGTGTTTGACGCTGATAACCCGGCATCCATACTAGAGGCACTCTATCTCACTTCTGTGGAAAGCCTGCACAATGCTTTATATAGAACTCAAAAGGATCTTGGCCCTTTGTTACCTGTAATGGATGCCACTAAGAGAGCCTGGGATGCAATTGTGCAAGATACCAGTCTTTCTCCAGATTCACCTTTATGGGGTAATAGTAATTATTCACACTTAGCCACATTCTCAGAGGTGGGAACATGGACTAAATTTGGCCTAAAGCGGCTATCACAAGTTTACGCTGATGGAACTCTTCGCACCCTGCCTGAATTTCGCCAGATCCTCTCTCTGCCTGATTTGTCCGAATTCCGTTATAACCAGATCAGTCATCTTTGCTCCACGCAATTCCCAACCCCTCCTCTCCTCCTGCAATACGCAGGGATGGAAAAATTGATATCTCAACCCGCTAAGGTCAAGCTTCTATCCAATGCATATAGGCACTTAATCTCCAATAGATATGATTCCCGACCCAGAGTGAAGTATAAGTGGGAGAGTAGTGGGGTTCATGTCGACCCGGATGATTGGGAAGAAATTATAGACAATCTATATATCCCTTTAGTAAGTGTAAGAGACAGGCTTATACAGTTTAAGATAGTTCATCAAACGTACCTCACCCCTCAGAAACTATTTACTATGGGAAAAGTAGCTTCACCCAGCTGTCCGAGATGTGGTGCTCCTGTAGCTAATTTCATACATCTAATGTGGGATTGCCCAGTTATACTCCGATATTGGAAGGCAATTTTGAGCTTCATGGTTACCGAACTGGACCTTCCCCAGGTACTTAACCCTGCTACATGTCTTCTGGGTCTCCTTGACTCCGTGATACCCAGAGTAAACACTAGATGCCTGATGCGGTTGCTTTTCTTTTACGCAAAGAAAGTCGTTGCCCTGCACTGGATGGGCCCATCGCCACCATCTCTGAGTAGATGGATTGGACTGGTTAATTCGCAACTGGAACTCTACAAGCTTACGTACAGATGAAGCCACTTGTATTTGTGAGTTAAATGCGTCATGACAGAGTTAATTAAATAAACTGTGTTATCTAAAGTCATCTTAACCCATTTAATGCATTTAACCTTTTCATTAGCATACCAAAGCACCATTGTTCACAATGGTGAATGCTTTAATTAGATGGGATGTTGTGATGCAGTTTTGAATGAGATAAATGGGATATCTGTGTTTAGTTATTCTGTGTCAAACAGACAAACCAAAGTGGCTGCATCTGTACTTGGCACGAGGATGCCCAAAGAAGTTTGAGAATATTTGGAACCCTTGGCTCGACTCGCCAGCCACCTGACCAACCATTGATAGTTGCTTTTTCAGCCATACCTCTTCTCCCCACTTTCCCCTTCTTTTCTTTTCTTCTTACTTGCTTTTCTTCTTTCTGATTTTATGTTGTTAAAATTCAATAAAAATTAACCTTTTAAAAAAAAAAAACCGCGGGGGTACAGATGTTAGAACAGCATTGTATGTAGCAGACAAGTGGTGTCGAAGGCCCCCGCCTCTGTTTAGGAATGGTTTCTCCACCTTGGCATGAATCGCCTCTTTCACGCCTCGTTCAAACCAGCGGTCTTCTTTATCCAATATTTGGACCTTTCTATCTTCAAAGGAGTGTCCCTTGTCTTTTAAGTGTAGAAAGATAGCTGAGTTTTGCCCTGTAGAGTTCGCCCTCCTATGCTGAGCCATTTGCTTGGTGAGCAGTTGTTTTGTCTCCCCAATGTATAGATCTGTGCACTCCTCGCTAAACTGGACTCCGTATACCACATTGCTCGGATGTCCTAATACATTTTTCAATTTTTCAATTTTTTAATTGATTGATTCATTATTTCGGGGGATACTCACATTTTCCTTTTTTGAAATGTTGACTTGGACCTACACCCTAGGACTGGGGTGAATTGTGAGTATATTCTCCATGATTAACTTTAATAATATTTGATTTTGAATTATTAATTAGTTTTGTAGTAGTACCAAATACATATACATATTTTTTGGCACCAATATAAACTATATTATTATAGATTGTCAAGTAACACCTCTTTCTAGGAGTTGCATGACAAATTGGATAATCCTATCACAGTAACTACACAGAATCTACACCTCTGTGAATTTCTTCAGATGTCACCTCTTTGAAGAGTTACAATGTGCCATTGTGATTGGATTAGTGGAAGAGTTTATATGACGAGAATTTCCCACACCAGTCAGTTGAACTGAAGAAGCTGCTCGGATGAGTAGTGAAACGTCTTCATTGATTACTCAGCAAGTCCAGTTGTTTTTAGATTAACCTATACTAGATATACCATGACCTGGATGAATGAAAATATTCATAGTCTTACAATCAAACACTTCATCTATAAAACACAAGCAGAGAAAGTGACTTACCCAAGGTCACACACAGCAGTTGCTGAGCTCCCATTAGTGACAAGTGGAAGCAAGCACACAGTTTGTTTTTCCTTTCCCCACTTATCAAAAGGGTAGAGATAAAAAAAAACAAAAAAAAAACAGGCAGCAGATATACCCTTCTTTCATTTCTCTCTCTCTCTGTTTATCCCCAAAGCCACCCCAACAAAACAGTGAATCAGTACTACCTGCATTTTTCTACACAGCAACCTTGTGTCTCCAGCCATTCAAATAGTGCAACAGACTAGAAATTCCTGTTATTCTTTCCCATGCGACAATAAAAAAAAATCTAAACAGCAGTCCTGACTTCCATCAATCATAAGTCACTCACTGATACAGTGTGCAGGAGGAGACCTACTAATGTCAGCTAGAGTCACTAGAGAAAATACCCACTGATGATGCATATCCAGGCTTTAAAATAGCTACAGGGCCCCCAAAGGGATTCTTCAACAGACACAATTAGATCACCTTACTAGAGCACCCGATCTGTGTTATGGCAATTACACACACAGCAATATATTGCTGTTTAGCTACTACTTTTACACTATTATCTACACAAATATAGCAGAGCAGAAATATGCACGATAACTACAGTAGCATGATTCTAACATTACTTAAATAGGGAATACATTTTACAAACACAAACTTAATAACTTGTTCATATTGGCATCTGGTTCTCCAGGAGCCCATCATGGAATCCTGAAAAACATGGTTGTTGAAAAGGTAGAAATTACAGTATTACAGTACCTAATTAAGTGAAAAAATATTAATTTCAAGTTCAGTCATTTAAACCTTCCAGACTTCAAGGTTCTTTTCTAGCAGGTGCAGGTATAGGGGTAAATTTATCAAAGAGTGAAGTTCCGCCACTAGAGTGAAATTCCGCAGCTCTCAGTTCATTTCTATGGGATTTTGAAAGGCGTATTTATCAATGGGTGAAAGTGAAAGTTCACCCTTTGATAAATACGCCTATAAAAATCCCATAGAAATGAATGGAGAGTGGTGGAATTTCACTCTAGTGGCGGAACTTCACTATTAACATACACTCTTTGATAAATATACCCCATAGACTTAACAGCTGGATATGACTGTATATGACTTTAGCAATTGGAAGTTTTAAACGGTATAAATCTAGATTTAACAACATTCTTAAACTGCTGTCTGTTTTGGCAAGAAGCCAAAACTGAATGAAAAAATACTGTCAAAGATATATTGTAAGATGTATATGTTTAATAACCATGAAAATTATGAATATGGATCCATCATTATTATTTGTATTATTATTTTTCTTTCAAAGATTATCAATTGTAAATATATAAGTTTAGGTTTGTTTGTTTATTATTATTATTGTGAGGTATGGAGTCATGCTCAGAGTTGTTTTTTACAGGGAAAAAAAGTAATGTCCATGAACTTTGTTGTGACATTGTCAGAAATCCAACCTGTAGTACTGTACTGCTGCAGTAATATCATAGTAGTCAAAAACTTGAACTGGTTTCCTGCAGAGATGTGTAGTTCAGCAAGGAATTAGATAATTTAAGTACGAAATGTATCTAGAAAGATAGTATTATAGAAATGTCATCCTTGAAATATATTTTTAAGATGTGTTATTTGAACAACGGTCAATTTTTATGCAGACAGGATTAATTAAAGCATGGGGCAAATGCTAGGAATAGCACTTTATTTGAACATACAACACTTATATCATATATGGATATCATTTGAGTGTTCTTGAGGTTACATATAACTGTGAATGATGTTTAAGGTGGTCTACAAAATGGAATACACTTATTTTGTCTATATAAAGTTATTTGATTTAATAACTAGGAATCTGAATAATTGGTTGGACACCTTGAGTTTTAAGAACATCTTGAACAGATAGGTTTTGGTATCACATGACATGAGGTCACATAGCTGACCTTTGGTAATTAAAGCTCATGAGAACGGTGGGACACATGTTTTTTATGAGATGTGATAATTATAAGGTATAATATATACGTGTTTCTGAGCCAGTTTTGACTTCATTCTTATAAACATTAAGTAAAACAAGAAGACCTCAAGATAACAGTAAAGTGCTTTCATCAGAGAAAACAATTAACTTTGTTGCCTCTTACAAACATGATAATTAAGGACAATGTATATTCTCACAACTATTTACAAAAATAGGAGAACTGTTTGTTTCCATATCTAATATATCTGCTGTGTAAAGTAAAATTAAAGTTAGGAATTAAATACACATATTAATAATCTTTCCCTTTACATGTAATTATGCTGAAACCAGGAAATAGATAGTTTACAACATTTTTAAGGAAAGGTTAAAATGGACAACTAGTTTTTATATGGACTCATATGAATGTTTTTATCCATTGGGAATGTGAAGACATCGTTTATGGTGGTTAATATTTTGGTTTTATGCATTCACAAAAGGTTTAAGTGATTTCACTGTGGAGGACATTATTTGAATGTGAAATGTATTTAATATACAGTATAATATCATACTCATGAGAATGACATGGTAAGACAGTGATAGTAGTTTAGATTAAATAAATGAGTGCAGTTTTTGCACTAGCGATAGATCGAAATGGACGAAATTCTGTGAGACTATGGAAGAGACAATCGACAATGGAAGAGGAGCACCATCGTTCAAGAAGTGCAGGTTCCAGAAGTAAAGTGGTTTGTAATACAGAATGTGACTCAGGATGACTTAACTGAAGGATATCAATAATTTCATGAAAAATTATTTTTATTCTGAACTATAAGAACTTTTTACAAAGTGTCTCAATCTTTTTAAATTTGCCTTTGTCTGGTTCCATTACTGAAAGTCTGCAGTTTTCCAAGACTGTGGTGTTTATTGCTTATTCAAGTCACACCTTCGTTGCACACTGTATGGACTAAAATATGATTGTTTTGTATCAGGGTAACTGCAAAGTGACCAGGGGCCTTAAAAAATGGCATTGATAATACATGTACTGGTGCAATTCCCTGATTCTATACAGATGATTCGTGATTGATCAACTATGGAATTCAAGGCTTACATCTGCCAGGCCCAACTGGACAAAAGGGTCGTAGGAAGCCTCTGCATAGACACACATCTGTCATCAATCACAGGAGGAGTGTTTGCCATATATTTTGTTACAAAAGAAATGAAATGACTGTAACTTCATGAAAGTGACTCCCAGACAGGGCCGGAACTAGGGGTAGGCAGAAGAGGCACCTGCCTAGGGCGCAACGAAAGGGGGACGCTGGGCAGGTACCTGACTTTTGCCTACCCCTAGTCCATGTTCGCTGCTCCTCCCCGCCTCCCTCCCCTCAAGCGCTTTACCCCATCTCCCCAGTCACTTTCCCCGCCTCCCTCCCCTCAGTCACTTTCCCCGCCTCTCACCACTCCCCTCGGTCGCTTTGCTCTGCCTCCAGCGCTGTGACACTCTCCCCTCCGGCGTTGTGCGCACAATGGTTTCAGGAACGCACGTCCGCGCGAGCGATCGCCGAGGGGAGCACGGAGGAGATCGTGGAGGGGAGCATGTTGGGGAGCGTGGTGGCCACCCGGGTCGCCTAGGGCGCCCGGTTGGCTTGGCCCGCCACTGCTCCCAGAACAGAGTACTTAGCTCTTAATTTTCCATTTTTTGATGTTTATGGACACATTTTATATTGCAAGATCGTGAAAGGTGTGATAAAGAGTTCAATGTCAACTAATCACAGTGATATGAGTAAAGGCTGTAATGAAAATTTTTTAAATCCGGAGGACATGACTGAATAACTAGAGGATGGAACCAACTTTAGAATATAGTTAGGATATTTTTAATTCTGGTGAACTATGACTACTTACCATCTCATTACATGATATTAAATCAATTATTTTATGTTATTTGCATCAGATATTTGAAATATGAAAACATTTCTGGATGTCTTTTGGGATGTAGTTTCAAGGACTATGGGATAATATGTTATTGGCAAGTCAAATGTGCAAAGGGGGAATTGTTAAATATTGGGTATTGGAAAAATTGTTATATTCCAGTAGTGATTAAGTTTGAATATGTTTCATTTGTGCACTCATGACTTGTCATTCACACATCCTTCACACATTGGTTCCCATACTCCATAGGCTTCCCCATAGGCTAACATTGACTTCGGTAGGTTTTACCTGCCGAAGTAGGGGGTCGAAGTTTTTTTTTAAAGGGAAAGTACATCGACTATCGAATGGTCGAATAGTCGAACGATTTTTACTTCGATTCGTTCAAATTCGTTCGAATTCGAACGAATTTAACCAATTCGATGGTCGAAGTACCCAAAAAATACTTCGAAATTCGAAGTATTTTTCATTCGAATCCTTCACTCGAGCTTAGTGAATGGGCCCCCTTGATATACTTAAATATGACCTTGGTGAGTGGTGTTTGTTGACCATAGAACTTATACAAATTATTTAAAAAGAAGGTAGTTTCTACACATATGCACATGCCTATTTTCAGTTTGTTTTCTTTTAATTCTTTTTTACATAAATTTTTCTCATTTTACTTCACCAACTTAGAATATTTTGTGCAGATCCATCACATAAAATAAGATTACAGGTTGAAATGTAACAAAATAGATAAACAGTCAAGGGGGTGAATACATTTGCAAGGCAGTGTATATAAATGAGGTAGCTGTTCTACAATGGTTTACATACTTTTAAAAAATACAACTAATATAAAATAAACTACAGTTATGGGATCCGGAAACCCCCTTTTACATGATCCAAACAAAGATATAATTAATCCTCATTAGAAGCAGAGCCAGCCTTTTGGTTTTATTTAATGTTTACATGATTTTCTACTAGACTTAAGATATGGAGATCCAAATTAAGGAGAGATCAATTATCCCAAAAGCCCCAGGTCTTGAGCATTCTGGATAACAGGTCCCATACCTGTAATATATGTCTGGTGTATGTGTGATGGTTTTGCAAGTACTCTAAATGGATTCACTTCCACTCAAAGTACTCACTCTTACAACATGATCCCATAACATATGTCTGTCAAAACCAAACAACACTTTGCCATACATGGCCAGACATTTGGGAAATATGGTCAAAATCTTCCCATCCTAATCTGGGTATATGCCAGTTTTGCATTAAATCATTAATGTTTCAATCTGCACAAGAGCACTTGCAAATTTAGGAATGAATTATTGTGAGCCAAACTGAGCAATATAAGTCAAACACAGGTTTATTGCCCAAATGTTTTCACCAACCTGTCCATCTGGTCACAAAATTTCTGAATAGGAAGGCATTATTTTTAACATGGAGATTGTTGTTGTTAATAATTGTCAATAACAACCATCATAAAATAAATTTAAATTATTTCAGAGTAAAGTTCTGACAGCTAGAAAACCTTTCATGGAACAGAGCATGTAGTAAAAATGTGGAAAAAAAAACCAAGCCAAACATTCTGGTATTTTCCACTTATTCACCAAATTAGAGGAGGATCCCCTGAGCAAACAAGGACATCACCTCTCTGCTAGCAGCAGATAGGAAATCCTTTTGGGACAAAGCATAACAAGCTCTGTCCTCGGCTTATTAGCCTGTCAGGGGAGAAAGTCTGTATTACAGTTTAGCTACAGTGAACAGTTATAATCGATAATATTATAAGATTATAATTAAGAGAGAAAAAATAAAGAAATTGTTATTTTATCCCTGCAGGGCAATGTGTTGCCAATACAGAGGAGGCAGAAGGAGAGGGAGAACATCTGGTATGATGGAAGGCATAGCCCCTTCCTCTGACTATTACACGTCATGGAACATTCCCGGAATGGGCCAAAGTTCCACCCACTCCAGCGAACACACCAGCATCTGAAGACACAGGCACACACACAGTAATACAGACAAGTAGTATATTTTAACAACTGCCTGTTAACTAATAAACACCATTCATGGATATGGTCTAAACAAAATTAGTGTATATAAGTATGTATGTATATATATATTTTTATATACATATATCTATTTTTTCAATTTCAAGTCTCATCCTCTTTATTTTCATTTTTATTTTTATTTATGTTTATTTTTATGTTTCATTTTTTATTTTTTTTCGTTTTTTTCGGGAGTGCATTCAGGTTAACATTAGCTGTAACTTTTGAGAAAGTTAGCAGGGATACAAATACTATATGGTGTTAGAATTAGCTTCCAACACTACACCTTTAACAAATTTTTTATCAATGAGAAGCAACAAGAACACCTGCAAAATCACTGTGCCAAAATGCAAGTAAGTCTATGGGAGTGCATTCAGGACAACATTAGCTGTAACTTTTGAGAAAGTTGGCAGGGATACAAATACTACATGGTGTTAGAATTATTTTGCAACACTACACCTTCAGTAAGTTTTTCATCAATGAGAAGCAACAACAGCACTTGCAAAATCACTGTGCCAAAATGCAATTTAAGTCTATGGGAGTGCATTCAGATCAAATACTATATGGTGTTAGAATTATTTTGCAACACTACACCTTCAACAAGTTTTTTATCAATGAGAAGCAACAAGAACACTTGCAAAATCACTGTGCAAAAATGCAATTTAAGTCTATGGGAGTGCATTCAGGTCAACATTAGCTGTAACTTTTGTATAAGTTGGCAGGGATACAAATACTACATTGTGTTAGAATTATCTTGCAACACTACACCTTCAACAAGTTTTTCATCAATGAGAAGCAACAAGAGCACTTGCAAAATTACTGTGCCAAAATGCAATGTAAGTCTATGGGAGTGCATTCAGGACAACGTTAGCTTTAACTTATACTATACACTATATGGTGTTAGAATTAGCTTCCAACAATGTAAGTCTATTCACGTCAACATTAGCTGTAACTTTTTAGAAAGTTGGCAGGGATACAAATACTATATGGTGTTAGAATTAGCTTCCAACACTACACCTTCAACAAGTTTTTCATCAATGAGAAGCAACAAGATCACTTGCAAAATCATTGTGCCAAAATGCAATGTAAGTCTATGCGAGTGTATTCAGGACAACATTAGCTGTAACATTTGAGATAGTTGGCAGGGATACAAATACTATATGGTGTTAGAATTAGCTTCCAAAACTACACCTTCAACAAGTTTTTCATCAATGAGAAGCAACAAGAACACTTGCAAAATCACTGTGCCAAAATGCAATGTAAGACGATGGGAGTGCATTCAGGACAACATTAGCCTTAACTTTTGAGAAAGTTGGCAGGGATACAAATACTATATGGTGTTAGAATTAGCTTCCAACACTACACCTTGAACAAGTTTTTCATCAATGAGAAGCAACTAGAGTAACTGCAAAATCACTGCTCGAAAATGCAATATAAGTCTATGCGAGTGCATTCAGGACAACGTTAGCTTTAACTTTTTAGAAAGTTGGTAGGGATACAAATACTATATGGTGTTAGAATTAGCTTCCAACACTGCACCTTCAACAAGTTTATCATCAATGAGAAACAACAAGATCACTTGCAAAATCACTGTGCCAAAATGCAATTTTAGTCTATGGGAGTGCATTCACGTCAACATTAGCTGTAACTTTTTAGAAAGTTGGCAGGGATACAAATACTATATGGTGTTAGAATTAGCTTCCAACACTACACCTTCAACAAGTTTTTCATCAATGAGAAGCAAAAAGATCACTTGCAAAATCATTGTGCCAAAATGCAATGTAAGTCTATGCGAGGTGGTCTGGACACTGAGCTGAATGGCTGCCTGAGCCTGCAGCTCTCTGCTGAAAGCACCGATTTAAGCTACCTAAAGCAGCCTAGGAAGCCCTTGTTTTGATTTAAATCGTAGGGGAACATCTCCTAAACACTATGGAGTGGAAAAAGGTGAAAACTAAGAAGCAAAAAGGATCTCCGTTTCCTAAGAAGCTAGCTGATTTCTTTGAGGAAGAAATCCAAGATGGCGACCGAGATCAACAACAGGGGAACCAGGACGATTCTGTCTACCATACTCCTCTATCCCAGAGGAACAGATTTGCTCCCTTATACACTCCACACCGCAGGGCTAACCCAGCAGACCTGCAGGAAGACAGTGAGGAAGACAACCCAAGGGATCGCAGCCCTCTAAAGCCTATGAGACCTCAGCCTCCAGCAGAGCAGCAGGAGAACAGAGAGATTCAGGTAGGACAACTCTCACAACCCTCTCCCCAGACACCCCCAGCTAACAAGCCCCCAGACCCCCTGACAAACTTTCCGATCACAGATCAGCCCATGACCCAGCAATTCTTTAAAGAATTTATGATCTCCTTTAGATGTGTTATGCAGGACAACATGGCGGAGATCAGGGTGGATATGAAGGAGCTGGTAGGGCATGTGTCACAGTTTTGCAAAAAAGACGGACCACTAAGCTGGAGAATAGGATATCAGAGATGACTGGGGCACATAATGAGCTTATTGATGCTCATCGGGAGCTTATGGATTAAGTAAAATGGATGAAAGAAAAGTTGGCTGACGCAGAAGATAGAAACAGAAGAAATAATGTGAAGATCAGGGGGGTGTCAGAGACAGTTTTTAACAATGACCTAAAAGGGTATGTGAGAGACCTACTGAAAACCACTCTACCTACAATCTCTGAAAATGAACTGGTAATAGACAGAGCTCACAGGCTTCCTAAACCTGGCTTCATAGCTGATAATTTGCCAAGAGACGTTATCACCAGAATACATTTTTACCATGTAAAGGAGTTACTTCTTGCATCCACTAGAGGAGGGAAAAAGCTCCCAGATCCATTTCGAGACTTAACCTTGTACCAGGACCTTTCACAGGCAACTCTGCAGGCCAGAAAGGAATACTCGCAGATAGCGGCAACTCTGAGATACAAGAAGATCCCTTACACATGGGGCTTCCCCCAAAGATGATAATCAACGACCAGGGGTTACCCATGTCATCAGAAGTGTAAAAGAAGGTAAAGATCTACTTACCAAATGGAACATTCCTGTTTTCATCTCCGGAGACCCCAAGAAGGATAGACCAATTAGATCCACACCCTTGTCCAAGCAACAACCGATGGACTGTTCCCAAGATAAAACAGAGGATGAAAAATCTGCAGTGGCTTCTGCAGGAACCTGAACTGCATGGTGCCTAGCCATAAACTTTCCCCCCTCTTTAGACTTTCCCCTTGGGATGTGACACCTTCCCCTTAAGGAGAAAAGTTTAACTAAAGTCCACATCGGTGGACCTTGGCCTGTTAGGCCTTTGGAATAATTTTTGAAGTTTTTGAAATCACTTATTTTTGTTTTTGTTTTAGTGAACTTCTTTTTCAGTGACAAGTGGCAGAACCGGATGCCAGTGAGGTCATTGATTCTTTTTTTGCTCTTTCAACAATTGTCGACGTTGATGTTAAGATTAATCATAATCTGTTCTTGTTTGTTGTTGTTACTGTCCCAACTAACTTTTTTCTTTTTATCCAGAGCTGAGATATATGGATATCTTTCATCTCAATTTAAAGATCCGATGACTGATGTGTATGGGGTAAATGTAATGTTTTTGTATTCATGTAACAGCAGGTTATTGACTAGCTATGTCACAAAATTGTAAGTTGTTATCACTAAATGTGAGAGGGTTAAATTCATATAGAAAAAGGTATCTGTTACAGAAATTGTTAAAAGAAGAGAAAGCAGGTATTATTTGCCTTCAGGAGACCCATCTAAACAAAATAGGAGCAGAGACATTAAAGATTCACCAATTTTCTAAAATGTACCATTCCATCTTAAAAAAGAAAAAGAAAAGTGGGGTATGTATAGCTGTTAAAGATACACTGGGACTTGTGGTAACGAACACATACAGTAGTGTTGATGGAAGAATGATAGTAGTTACAGGAACAATAAACTCCCAAGAATTTACATTTGTAAATATTTATGCCCCTAACTCACACCAGATAAGCTTTTTGAATAAAAAACTTAAAAAAATCTCCAACATCACCAAAGGACATTTATTTATAGCTGGAGATCTAAACTCGGTTGTTGATCCTCAAATGGACTGTACATCCAAAATTAGGAGAACTCCCTCATTAATTCAACCAATCTTAGTTAAATCTGAGTTATTTGATGTGTGGAGATGCCTTCATCCTAAAGAAAGACAGTATACTTATTACTCCCCAATTTACAGATCATTCACACGGATTGATTACTGTTTGGTTGACAGGTTCTCCTTGCCACTGATCTCAAGTATTGAAATCGGCCCCAGAATCTGGTCAGATCACTACCCCATAACTCCAAAATTCTTTCCCACAACCTAATATATGGAGGATTAAGAAATATATATTACATTCCGAGCATACATTCCCCCTAATTAAAAGAGATTTGATAGAATTTTTTAAAATTAATGATACCAAAGATGTTTCAAAAACCACACTCTGGAATGCACACAAAGCCTTTATGAGAGGTGTATTCATAAAACAGAGCGCCATTCAGAAAAAAAAGATAAGGGAAAAAACTGACTCTATTAAATAAAATTAAATCCCTAGAAATAGAAATTTTTTGCAATAAAAAAACAAATTTAACCCAATTACTAGAAGAAACCAGACAGGAACTAGCAGATTGTATGTACTATCAGTATGATAAGTGGCAGACTATCCTCAAAGAGACCTGGTATTATGAAAAAAACAAAGCGGGTAAGGCTATGGCCCAAAAAATAAAAGGGAAAAGAATTTATCAAAGAATAGTCAAAATAAAACACCCTAAGACGAAAATAGAAGTACATCACCCTAGAGATATAGCAGACGCATTAGCCACCTATTATGAGGAACTTTACAACCTAGAGAACAATCCAGAAAATCATATTCCATCTACCCATGAGATTGATAAATATTTAGAAAATGTAGAATGTAGGAATGGGAAATGGCTTTTAGATCCCTGAGGAAAACATCACATTGTGTCTCTCATCTTGAAGGTTTAATCAAGATTACTTGGCAGTGGTATATGGCCCCTGAGAGAATTTCCAGGTTTGATTTAAATTCTTCACCCTGATGTTGGAGAGGTTGCGATCAGACAGGCTCTTTGCTACATGTTTTCTGGAAATGTCCTAAAATAAAAAAACTCTGGGAAGCAGTGGAAGTTTTTCTAAAAAAGCTCCCAATGTCACTTGAGACAATACCTCCTAGTATGGCATTACTACATATAGGAACCATGGGATTGCCACCCCAGGAAAGGCTAATCATGAACCATATATTTATTGCCACTAAAAACCTGATAACAGCTAATTGGAAGTCACCTTCTACTCCTAAGCTTGAAGAGATCTTGAAAATCGTTGATTCTAATCTTATAGCAGAAAAAGCCTGGGCAATAAGATGTGGCAATCTCCAGTCTTTCTTGAGAAAGGCAAGTCTGTGGCCTTTGGTATACACACAATCCAAACTTTCAGATTTATAGAGTGAAATTGAGATCCTTTAAAAATTTCCATGTATCCTCTCACAGTTCTGTGACTAAATAGGTGTGTGAGGCAATATATGTGATATACATAACCTTATTGGATGCCAGCTGCGATGATGTTAAAACAATACAGAGAGAAATATGAGACTTACCAAAACATTGGGACTTGTAGAATAGTAAGTTATTTAGTTTAGTTTGTTTAGTATATGTGTTATAGTTTGTTTTAAAACATAATTTGTTGGATATTTCATAAACACCATAAACATCATCAATACTCTACAAGAAATTATTGATCTTAATAATGTAGTAGACAACTGTGCTGAGTAATTTAATTGGAGAGAGTCCCTGGAATATTTGTGGGGAGGTTAGGTCCTCCAATTTTCCAGGTCGTTCTTCTCCTTTAAAGAAGCCGATATTAATTTCTATTATCCAGCACGGCTGTGTTGGTTGCAATATTAATATAAAGATGGGAATGTAGTGGTTAGTAACCTAAATATTAGATATCTATGTCAAATCTATGTTTGGCATAATCATTGATGTTGAAGTTACTATAATACTAATGCGGATGTTGATATTGGATTATTATTGTTCTTATTGCATATATCTTTATTGTCTGTAGCAACATTATTTGCTACTGTTGCTGTAACTTATCAATATAATTCTAAGTTTTATGTAAATAATATTACTAATTTCACTATAATACACCTTTCTTTTTGAAATGTTTAAAAATTATCTTTGAAAAATCCAGATAAAAACTATTGAAACAGAAAATGCAATGTAAGTCGATGCGAGTGCATTTAGGACAACATTAGCTGTAACTTTTTAGAAAGTTGGCAGGGATACAAATACTATGTGGTGTTAGAATTAGATTCCAACACTACACCTTCAACAAGTTTTTCATAAATGGGAAGCCACAAGATCACTTGCAAAATCACTGTGCCAAAATGCAATGTAAGTCTATGGGAGTTCATTAAGGACAACATTAGCTGTAACTTTTGAGAAAGTTGGCAGGGATACAAATACCATATGGTGTTAGAATTAGCTTCCAACACTACACCTTCAACAAGTTTTTCATCAATGAGAAGCAACAAGATCACTTGCAAAATCATTGTGCCAAAATGCAATGTAAGTCTATGCGAGTACATTCAGGACAACATTAGCAGTAACTTTTGAAAAAGTTGGCAGGCATACAAATACTATATGGTGTTAGAATTAGCTTCCAACACTACAAATTCAACAATTTTTTCATCAATGAGAAGCAACTAGAGTAACTGCAAAATCACTGCTCGAACATGCAATGGAGGGCATTCAGGTTAACTTTAGCTGTTCTACTATATGGCGTTAGAATACGTTTCCAACGCTACACCTTCAACAAATTTTTTATCAATGAGAAGCAACAAGAACACTTGCAAAATCAATGTGCCAAAATGCAATGTAAGTCTATGGGAGTTGGCGTGGCTAGCGCGTGGAACTGATGGCTGCTTGACTCCACAGCTCTCCGTGCAGAACTTCGATTTTAGCTAAATTTAGCAGCCTAAAGTGAGCCCTTTTTTACTAATAAGCTGGGTGAAGGTCCAGAGATGTCACAGCAGTGGAACAGAGTAAGTTCCAGGAGGAAATACAGCTCTCCCATACCGCGGAGACTGTCAGAGTTCTTCCAGGATGAAAACAAAGATGGCGACTGTAACTACATGCCCAGGCCCAGCCATGAGGCAGACTATCGCACTACACCACCGATAGATCTAAGGAATCGTTTTGGCCCTCTATACACTCCCTATCGCAGGAGGACTCAAACGGACCTGGAAGAAGTGAGTGATGAGGAAGATGATAGCGCTGGTGGATCTAAGGTGAGCTCCGGGGATGGCAGAGATCGTAGCCCCATGAAACCATATAAGCTCCCACAGACATTACCCCAGCCCGCATTAGCCCAGCCTGCAACTCAGTCTGCAGTAACTAATCCGGATGACTCAGACCCTCAAGCAGGCCAAGATCCTCAGTCCACACTCCGGTCATCTATTTATCCATCCAACCCACCCCCTCTGCCCACACATCCAGCTCCAGCAAGCAGTGCTTCAGATTTCATGTCATCCTTCCCAGAATCGGAACAGCCCATGACCCAAGCCCTTTTTAAAAGCTTTATGATGTCCTTTGCTTGTGAAATGAAAAATAATATATCGGATGTCAGAGGGGACTTGCAAGCACTGGCAGGCTATATGTCTAATCATATGAAGGAGACTGATCAAAAGATTACTAGGCCGGAGAATAGGATTGTTGAAATGACTGCAGCTCACAATGTATTTGTGGACGCACATAAAGATTTAATGAAGGAAAATAAGTGGATAAAGGAAAAACTGGCAGATGGGGAAGATAGAAACCGGAGGAATAATGTGAAAATTAGAGGGGTATCTGAAACTGTGAGTACTACTGAGCTGAAAGACTATGTAAAGAATCTTTTGCACACTGCTCTTCCTACTTTGCTAGAAAGTGAGCTAACAATAGACAGAGCTCACAGGCTGCCCAAACCTGGACACATACCTAAACATCTTCCTAGAGATGTTATAACACGGATACACTTTTTTCATGTCAAGGAAATGTTGCTGGATGCTACTAGAGAAGGGAGAAAACTACCAGAAGAATACAAAGATCTCTCGATATATCAAGATTTATCCCAGGCCACACTACAGACAAGACTGAGCTTCTCTGAGATTACTACCACACTGAGATATAAGAAAATTCCATACGCATGGGGATTCCCCCCTAAGCTAATTATAAATGATAACAACACCCAATATGTGATCAGAAGTCCAAAAGAAGGCCACGAACTTCTCAGCAAGTGGAATATCCCTATCTTTGTGCCCAAAGATTCAAGGAGAGACAAACCCTCTCGCCTACCGACTTCTACTAACCAACATCAGTCAAACCATCCCCAATGGACACTACCCAGCCTTTACCTGAAACAGACAGAAACGAAGGGGCCACAGCTGGCACCTGAAACGCCTGATGTTCAGTCACAAACTTAATCCCCACACTTAAACTTCTCCTTTTGGGAACTTTTTGTTTTTCCCTGTAGGAGAAAGTTTTACTGGAGAATTTGGCCTGATAGGTCAATTCAACTCTTTTTTTTTGTTTCTTGAAGTTTTTCTTCTCTGCTGAACTCTTTTTATTTTCTTTTTTTTTTCTCTTCTGTTTTTCATAAGACTTGGAGCTGAGAACTGATTTCCTTTTTTTTTTTTTTTGGTGATATTTGGTGATATTTGTGGAGGTAGAACCGGATGCCTCTGCTTCTGTTACCAATAATTTGGTTATATTTATTCTATTTTGGTTTTAGTTTTAGTAGTAATAGTTTGTGCATATTAATGTCCCTATTAACTAACTTTTTTACACACAGATCTGAGATAGAAGAACATGGTCAGTTATCCTGTGAACTAATGAGTGATCTAATGGAGATATCTTTGATTAATCTTTTTTCTTTAGGTACAGCAGATGGATGGCAAAATGACACAGGAATGTAAAATATTGTCCTTGAATGTGAGAGGGCTGAACTCATTCAGGAAAAGGTATTTACTGCATAAATTGGTCAAAGAACAAAAAACTGATATAGTTTGTCTTCAAGAGACTCATTTAAATAAAATTTCCGCAAGCAAAGCTTAAAATAGATCAATTCTCCAAAATTTATCATTCAACATATACAAAAAAGAAAAAAGCTGGGGTTTGTATAGCTATTAGAGACACTCTGGGACTGGTGGTTAGGGAGACTTTCTGCAGTGAGGATGGTAGATTGGTGATGATTTCTGGAACTATTAATTCCCAAGAATACACTTTTGCTAATATATATGCCCCAAATACTCGTCAAATTAATTATATCAATAAACAGCTTAAGAAACTTGAAAATTTCACTAAAGGTAAACTATTTATTCTTGGAGATCTTAATTCTGTAATTGACCCAAAACTAGATTGTACATCAAAGACCAGAAAGAGTTTTTCCATACTACAACCTTCATTAATTAAATTTGAGTTATTTGACACTTGGAGGTGTGCTCACCCTAATGAAAAACAGTATACCTATTACTCACCAATCTACAAATCCTTCACAAGAATAGATCATTGTTTCACGGATAGGTTCTCTTTGCCACTAGTCTCAGACGTGGAAATAGGCCCCAGAGTCTGGTCCGACCACTCCCCCTTAATTGTAAAATTTTATTTACAAAATTCCACTTCACAATCAATTAATTGGAGATTAAACAAATTTATTTTAAATTCAGAGCATACATTCCCTATTATCAAGAAAGATTTACTTGAGTACTTCAGATTCAATGACACTGAAGAAATATCAAGAACATCACATAAAGCATATATGCGAGGTGTCTTGATGAAGCAAAGTGCCATACAGAAAAGGAAAATTAGAGAGAAAACTGATTTATTGTTGAATAAAATTAAAGACTTATTACTAAATATCTCTTTTTCTAAGTCTTTAATTTTATTCAACAATAAATCAGTTTTCTCTCTAATTTTCCTTTTCTGTATGGCACTTTGCTTCATCAATAAAACAGATTTGATCCAGATTTTAGAGGGAACTAGACAAGAACTGGCCGATATGATGTATTATCAATTTGATAAATGGCAAACTATGCTCAAGCAGAATTGGTATTATGAAGGAAACAAAGTAGGGAAAGATATGGCGAGGAAAATTAAAGGAAAAAGAATTTATCAAAGAATAATTAAAATTAAACATCCCTATACAAAAACTGAAGTCCATCACCCTAGAGATATAGTTAATGCCCTAGCCACTTATTATGAAGACCTAAGAGAATGACCCAAACACTCATAATCCAGATACGCAGGAAATAGACAATTATTTAGATAAAATAAATCTCCCCTCACTGTCAGAATTTGAACAAAAATCTCTTTCGGTCCCTTTTTATCAACAGGAAGTAGAAAATGCTATTAATATCCTAAAAAAAGACAAAACTCCTGGCCCTGATGGTTTTACTAATGACTATTATAAAAAATTTGTAAGTATTCTGGTAAAACCTCTCACAGCCTTATTCAATGAAGCAGTTACTTTAGGTACATTTCCCAAAGAATCATTGACAGCTTTAATTTCGACCATTCCTAAAGATGATAAAGATCCAACAGACCCTGGTAATTATAGGCCAATCTCCCTTGTAAATACAGATATAAAAATTTATGCTAGAGTCCTAGCTGATAGATTAATTCCCTTAATGCCCCAACTTATACACACAGATCAAGTAGGATTTATAAAAGGAAGATCTACATGGGATGGAACAAGGAAAGCCCTTGCTCTATTGTATGAACTTCAGCTCTGTCGAACGCCTACCCTCCTAGTCTCCTTAGATGCGGAGAAGGAGTTCGACAGAGTTAACTGGCTGTACTTGTCTAGAGTTCTAACGAAATTTGGAATCCCTGGTTTCCTTCATAAAGCAATTCTTGCTTTATACTTGTTTCGGAATCTTCCAGTAAAAGTACCTCAAATTTTTTTTAATACCATTCAAAAACTATTAAACAAATATATTTTGATGAATAGGAAAGCAAGATTCTCTAATAAAATATTGACAGCTCGTATCTAACCTAGGATTGGGTGCACCTAATCTAGAACTATATTATAAATCGACGGTTTTAGATCAATCCAGGTCGATCTGGACGGAAGATTATGATAAGCAGTGGTTACAAATCGAAGAGGAACAACTCCCATACAGATCATATAAAATGTATTTAGAATCCAGATTAACCTGGGGGGTCAAGATGAATGCAATCAACCCAATAACAATCAATACCATAAAGATATGGAGAGAACTGTCAAATTTATATAAAAAAGATGTATTAGCATTATCATTTAAAACTCCCCTGAACTTATTACATATTGTTTTAAAAATATTGCAGTAGATAAATGGATTGAATGTGGATTGACATCAGTAGAGGATTTGCTGGAAGATTCCGAGATTAGAACCCTTGAATATCTTAACATGAAATATAATATTCCATTATCAGATAAACCAATCTATGACAAAATACATAAATTTCTAACCAAATATCCCTACAGTCCATTTACAATAACACCCAAAATTAGTAAAATTATAAAACCAGAAGGAACCAGAAGGAACTAAATTAAAAGGTACATCTATCCTTTATAGTTCATTCCTTGAAATGAAAGAAACATTTCCTAAATGTCAGTCATCTCCCACTCTTCTGTGTCTATTTCATAATTTAAATACTTCTGCCAACTAGTCATCTGACATTTAGGAAATGTTTCTTTCATTTCAAGGAATGAACTATAAAGGATAGATGTACCTTTTAAATTAGATTAGATCTTTAAGAAAGTCATCTCATTGTGTTGCATATCATGAAGGTCTTCTTAAGAGCATTTGGCAGTGGTACATGACCCCAGAAAAAATTTCCAAACTTTTGAGAAAGTTGGCAGGGATACAAATACTATGTGGTGTTAGAATACGTTTCCAAGGCTACACCTTCAACAAGTTTTTTATCAATGAGAAGCAACAAGAACACTTGCAAAATCACTGTGCCAAAATGCAATTTTAGTCTATGGGAGTGCATTCAGGTCAACATTAGCTGTAACTTTTTAGAAAGTTGGCAGGGATACAAATACTATATGGTGTTAGAATTAGCTTCCAACACTACACCTTCAACAAGTTTTTCATCAATGAGAAGAGAGAAGATCACTTGCAAAATCACTGTGCCAAAATGCAATGTAAGTCTATGGGAGTGCATTCAGGACAACATTAGCTGTAACTTTTGAGAAAGTTGGCAGGGATACAAATACTATTATGGCGTTAGAATACGTTTCAAACGCTATACCTTCAACAAGTTTTTTATCAATGAGAAGCAACAAGAACACTTGCATAATCACTGTGCCAAAATGCAATTTTAGTCTATTATGGTAGTGCATTCAGGACAACATTAGCTGTAACTTCTAAGAAAGTTGGCAGGGATACAAATACAATATGGTGTTAGAATTAGCTTCCAACACTACACCTTCAACAAGTTTTTCATCAATGAGTAGCAAACAAGATCACTTGCAAAATCTTTGTGTCAAAATGAAATGTAAGTCTATGCGAGTGCTTTCAGGACAACATTAGCTGTAACTTTTGAGAAAGTTGGCAGTTATACAAATACTATATGGTGTTAGAATTAGCTTCCAACACTACACCTTCAACAAGTTTTTCATCAATGATAAGCAACTAGAGTAACTGCAAAATCACTGCTCGAAAATGCAATATAAGTCTATGCGAGTACATTCAGGACAACATTGGCCTTAACTTTTGAGAAAGTTGGCAGGGATACAAATACTATGTGGCGTTAGATACATTTCCAAGGCTACACCTTCAACAAGTTTTTTATCTATGAGAAGCAACAAGAACACTTGCAAAATCACTGTGCCAAAATGCAATTTTAGTCTATGGGAGTGCATTCAGGTCAACATTAGCTGTAACTTTTTAGAAAGTTGGCAGGGATACAAATACTATATGGTGTTAGAATTAGCTTCCAACACTACACCTTCAACAAGTTTTTCATCAATGAGAAGAGAGAAGATCACTTGCAAAATCACTGTGCCAAAATGCAATGTAAGTCTATGGGAGTGCATTCAGGACAACATTAGCTGTAACTTTTGAGAAAGTTGGCAGGGATACAAATACTATATGGCGTTAGAATACGTTTCAAACACTATACCTTCAACAAGTTTTTTATCAATGAGAAGCAACAAGAACACTTGCATAATCACTGTGCCAAAATGCAATTTTAGTCTATTATGGTAGTGTATTCAGGACAACATTAGCTGTAACTTTTAAGAAAGTTGGCAGGGATACAAATACTATATGGTGTTAGAATTAGCTTCCAACACTACACCTTCAACAAGTTTTTCATAAATGGGAAGCCACAAGAACACTTGCAAAATCACTGTGCCAAAATGCAATGTAAGTCTATGCGAGTGCATTCAGGACAACATTAGCTGTAACTTTTGAGAAAGTTGGCAGGGATACAAATACTATATGGCATTAGAATTAGCTTCCAACACTACGCCTTCAGCAAGTTTTTCATCAATGAGAAGCAACAAGATCACTTTCAAAATCATTGTGCCAAGGGGCGTGGTCTGGACACTGAGCTGAATGGCTGCCTGAGCCTGCAGCTCTCTGCTGAAAGCACCGATTTAAGCTACCTAAAGCAGCCTAGGAAGCCCTTGTTTTGATTTAAATCGTAGGGGAACATCTCCTAAACACTATGGAGTGGAAAAAGGTGAAAACTAAGAAGCAAAAAGGATCTCCGTTTCCTAAGAAGCTAGCTGATTTCTTTGAGGAAGAAATCCAAGATGGCGACCGAGATCAACAACAGGGGAACCAGGACGATTCTGCCTACCATACTCCTCTATCCCAGAGGAACAGATTTGCTCCCTTATACACTCCACACCGCAGGGCTAACCCAGCAGACCTGCAGGAAGACTGTGAGGAAGACAACCCGAGGGATCGCAGCCCTCTAAAGTCTATGAGACCTCAGCCTCCAGCAGAGCAGCAGGAGAACAGAGAGATTCAGGTAGGACAACTCTCACAACCCTCTCCCCAGACACCCCCAGCTAACAAGCCCCCAGACCCCCTGACAAACTTTCCGATCACAGATCAGCCCATGACCCAGCAATTCTTTAAAGAATTTATGATCTCCTTTAGATGTGTTATGCAGGACAACATGGCGGAGATCAGGGTGGATATGAAGGAGCTGGTAGGGCATGTGTCACAGTTTGCTAAAAAGACGGACCAGAGGGTCACTAAGCTGGAGAATAGGATATCAGAGATGACTGGGGCACATAATGAGCTTATTGATGCTCATCGGGAGCTTATGGATGAAGTAAAATGGATGAAAGAAAAGTTGGCTGACGCAGAAGATAGAAACAGAAGAAATAATGTGAAGATTAGGGGGGTGTCAGAGACAGTTTCTAACAATGACCTAAAAGGGTATGTGAGAGACCTACTGAAAACCACTCTACCTACAATCTCTGAAAATGAACTGGTAATAGACAGAGCTCACAGGCTTCCTAAACCTGGCTTCATAGCTGATCATTTGCCAAGAGACGTTATCACCAGAATACATTTTTACCATGTAAAGGAGTTACTTCTTGCATCCACTAGAGGAGGGAAAAAGCTCCCAGATCCATTTCGAGACTTAACCTTGTACCAGGACCTTTCACAGGCAACTCTGCAGGCCAGAAAGGAATACTCGCAGATAGCGGCAACTCTGAGATACAAGAAGATCCCTTACACATGGGGCTTCCCCCCAAAGATGATAATCAACGACCAGGGGGTTACCCATGTCATCAGAAGTGTAAAAGAAGGTAAAGATCTACTTGCCAAATGGAACATTCCTGTTTTCATCTCCGGAGACCCCAAGAAGGATAGACCAATTAGATCCACACCCTTGTCCAAGCAACAACCGATGGACTGTTCCCAAGATAAAACAGAGGATGAAAAATCTGCAGTGGCTTCTGCAGGAACCTGAACTGCATGGTGCCTAGCCATAAACTTTCCCCCCTCTTTAGACTTTCCCCTTGGGATGTGACACCTTCCCCTTAAGGAGAAAAGTTTAACTAAAGTCCACATCGGTGGACCTTGGCCTGTTAGGCCTTTGGAATAATTTTGAAGTTTTTGAAATCACTTATTTTTGTTTTTGTTTTAATGAACTTCTTTTTCAGTGACAAGTGGCAGAACCGGATGCCAGTGAGGTCATTGATTCTTTTTTTGCTCTTTCGACAATTGTCGACGTTGATGTTAAGATTAATCATAATCTGTTCTTGTTTGTTGTTGTTACTGTCCCAACTAACTTTTTTCTTTTTATCCAGAGCTGAGATATATGGATATCTTTCATCTCAATTTAAAGATCCGATGACTGATGTGTATGGGGTAAATGTAATGTTTTTGTTTTCATGTAACAGCAGGTTACTAGCTATGTCACAAAATTGTAAGTTGTTATCACTAAATGTGAGAGGGTTAAATTCATATAGAAAAAGGTATCTGTTACAGAAATTGGTAAAAGAAGAGAAAGCAGATATTATTTGCCTTCAGGAGACCCATCTAAACAAAATAGGAGCAGAGAAATTAAAGATTCACCAATTTTCTAAAATATACCATTCCATCTTAAAAAAGAAACACTGCGGAATACCTGGGGGCAAACTGGGACTCGACCTCTCCCGACTCTCCCCCCTTCTGCGACCCCGGCGGCCGGCGTTTCTCGCACGCAGTATATAGCCGCGGCCTGGCCGGATCCAGTCCCCTGCCACACGGGCCACCCACAAAGACCGGACACGGACCTGAACCCGGTGACGTATGCGCTCCTATACCGCGCTCCTCACTGCTACGTTTACCGCTCTCGGGGGGTGGCCTCGCCGTCACTTGGCGCTGACTATAGCCGCATAGGCCTGTGTGGCGGCAGAACCAAGTAGGTGGGCCCAACACTCCACGCGGCCCTGGTTGCCCCATACCTCCAGGCCCAGTACACCTCTGCAGCCTATTACCATCACCGCTTGCTTAACACTGGCCATTGTTTTACCGTGATCACTTCCCCCTGCACCACAACTGTGTGACACGGCTACTGACTTTTGAGGCTGGGCCATTTGTTGGACACGGTTGGCCTAGAATTTTGCCTGGCGGGATTTACGTCATTACTGTCCCACAGTCCTAAATTGGTCCCTTTACAACGAGACCACCATATATCACACAACTGGCCAGTGACGCAGTTTTAAAACATATTTTAATGAGAGACAAGTCGTACCCAAATTCCTGCTGTGTCCACTAGAGGGCGCCACAAGACTACTTTTGGGCTTCACCTCATTAAACGTACTAAAACCTACTTAGCCCTATACCAGCAGAGTTACGTGACCAAATTCTCATTGCTACCACCAGAGTGCACTGAACACGCTCCGGCGAGTTATACAACGGGGTGTATGCCCACATGTTTGACTTTCCTGTTATCACTATATTTGCTGGACACCAACTGCTGTCTATTCCCTAATCTTCCGTTGCTACAATGACGACACGGGGAAAGGGAAAGTGTTTCTGTTGCAACGCCTTACATTCTACCATGTTATAGAACCCGCGGATGATACACCCACTGTATACGTGTTCAATTACTACCAGTTTCCTCTAACAGGCTCTACGTACAATTATTCTGGGACTTCCACCACGTAATGGAAAAATATTTAGGTCAACCTACTACTATGACTTCCCGTAGGACAATCACCAAACCGAGAGACAAAAAACAAGCTCAGGAAGCTGCTCAGGCAGAAAGTGACACGGAAACGGAGACCCAAAATGACCCCGCCACTTCCCGTATTGAAGATATGGTCCAAATCTTGGGCCCCCTGCTTGACCAAAAGCTGGCTAGCATCAAGGACTCTGTCTCCGAAATTCTACAACAGATGTCCAATCAATCCCAAAGATTGACACAGGCTGAAGACAGAATATCCACCCTGGAAGACAATCTTACTACGGCACAATCTACAATTGACTTGCAACAAAAGGAGATCTCTATTTTGTCTGATAAAGTAGAGGATCTGGAGAATCGCAGTAGGAGAAACAACCTGAGACTGGTGGGAATTCCTGAATCAGTCAAAACCAAAGACCTGGATAAACTTATACATGACTGGCTTCCGACCGCTCTTGGTATCGAGGATCAATACCTTCCCTACCCAGTGGAGAGATTCCACAGAATCGGTCCGCCACCTACCAAGGACGCTCAACGTCCGCGTCAAGTCATCTTTAAACTTTTAAACTTTACTGACAAGACCAGAATATTGGAAGCTTACAGAATAAAACGTAACCTCAAATATGATGGACATTCCATTCTCCTTTTCCAGGACTACTCTGCTTCTGTTACGGCAAAACGCAGGGAATTTGCACCTGTTTGTAAAAAACTCTATGACTCCGGATACAAATTCTCCCTGATGTTTCCGGCTAAACTCAAGATAGTTGAGAGGGATACTGGCAGGATCCACATTTTTGAGGACTCCAAACAAGCATCCAGATACGTTGAGTCTAAATCTCAGACCTGATTTGATGAACATTCCTCTCTCTTCTTTGTGGAGCTGGTGTTCCTGTTTGATAGACGCTATCTTGTTTGCACCGATTCTTATGGAACTTTGATGTAAGGGGTTGGTTCGGCGTTCTCTGCTGCCTGCCTTCTGACTTGTTGTTTGCCACTGGTTGGTCACCTTTTTTTTTTTTTTTTTTTTTTTTGTCTCTCATTCCGGAGCTTCTACCATGCTGAGATGTGCCCTATGGATACTGACTACTATATTATTCCACTTCTCCACGACTGGGCCTGCTGCTGCGACTCTGCCGCACCCCCTTCCCACCATTGGGTTGTGGTTCTTCGACTCATCCGCATTACTTCTCCTGAGCCTTTGGTTTTGAGGCCGGCCGGTCGCTCTACAGCTATTGACTATGGCTTTGAGTCCGGAGTTGCCACCGTGATTAGACCTATCTTGAGACTGTTGGTTATGCCGCTCCACTCCTTCATGGTTTGACTAGCTGCTGTATCCTTGCTGAACCCCCCCCCTTCGTTTGGTTATCATTATCTACTCTTACATTTACCTGTTTTATTTTCTTTTTTTTTCTATTATTATGATACCTGCTTATGGTGCTGATTTTCATTGTTTTCTTGAATGTCTCCACGCTTTCCTCTCTATTCTCCTACTGCTTGGCTTGCCTACGCAACATTGTTAGATTGTTCGATTGAACTCTTAAGCTCACTCTGACATTTTACTACGCTTTCATATACTAGTGTGGTTGTATCTGAAATTTACCGTTTATGATGACTAAACTGGGAAACCTCTTTCCCCCATTGTATATAGTTATTTTATTTTTGTTCTGCCAAGTGATTGATACAGATTTCTGCACATGCCCCCCCCATACATACCATGTGGGTCTCCCCTGGAAGGCTTCTGCTCGCTGGGACAGAAGGCTTCTCCCCCCGCTGCACAGGTTCACTCCACTAATCCCTAAAGAGGGTATTGGTTAATATTACCATAATGGGTGAACCTACTCAACATTTTCCCCTGATTGATCAGCCCAAACACCTCAAACTACTCTCATGGAATGTAGATGGCCTAAATTCCCCAATAAAACGACGAAAGGTCTTAGACTTCCTGAAACGAGAGAGAGCGCACATTGTTCTCTTACAAGAGACACATTGGAAGGCCACTGATAAAATAGTGTTGAGAGACTCATGGATACAAGAGCAAATAGCAGCATCTTATACCTCTAAATCTAGAGGTGTAGTTATTTTACTGAGTAAATCACTGCATGGCTCCGTGACTAAAACGTATAGGGATAAAAATGGTCGCTACCTGATTGTAGATGTTGAAACTCCTGACTCGAAATACACGGTAGTTAACGTATATGCCCCAAATGACGACAATGACTTTTTCTTTTCAGAACTAATGCAAAGGATTGACTCCTGGGGACCCACCAACCTGATATTGGGCGGGGATATGAATACGGTGTGGGACCGTTTCATGGACAGATCGGATGTTTCCTCCAGATACCCGACCAGACGAATCACCCCATTACACACACTATGTGAGTTTTTACAATTACATGACACATATAGATTTACTTACCCAGATACCAAGGACTACACATTTTATTCGGGTGCACATGGGACACACTCCAGACTTGATTACTTTTTCCTGGCTGAATCCCAAACCTCCAACATCCTCGCCTCTACGATAGGCGACATCCATTTGACTGACCATGCCCCAGTCACTTTAACTTTGAAACAAATTGTTTCTAGGTCGACATCATATAACTGGCGATTTCCTTCCTACCTGTCTGAGAACTCTGATTTCCAAACCTACCTCAAGCAACATTGGGCAAATTATCTAGATGATAACATACAGCACTGGGATGACCAGAATTTATTATGGGCAGCTTCCAAGCCTGTGCTAAGAGGCCATGTCACGGCGTATATAATAAAACAAAAAAAATGTTTTAGGGACAAGTACATGCTTCTGCAAAAGGAACTCACGCAACATTACACGGCTTTTAAACGAACGAATTCCGAGGCTGATAAACTGAAATACACAGACACAAAGGCTTTGTTTAACACTTTATTACATGATAGTGCACATTACAAAATCTCTTATACGAGAAACAGATTTTATAGGTGGGGAAACAAACCGGGTAGGCTCTTAGCCAGATTAACCAAGCTTAACGCCAAGTCACGTTTCATTAAAAAACTAAAAACGAGGGAGGGTTGGGCTCGGGATACTGAAGCCATTATAACCGAACTAGAATCTTATTTCAAACTTTTTTATGAGGAGCACCAGGACCTTCCAGAGGAAGGTCTTTCTTTCCTGCGAGATGCCCAACTTTCTAAACTCTCAGTACAAGATAGGGAGATCCTGGATGCACCTGTAACAGAGCAAGAAATTACATCAGCAATACAACATCTAAAAAATGGGAAGTCCCCGGGTCCTGATGGCTTAAGTGCCGAATATTACAAAATCCTCCTCCCGGAACTTACCCCCTTGCTTACCACGCTTTTTAATGCTATCCTACAGGGTTCCCCTCTTTGGAACGAGGCAAATGAGGCGAGGATCATACTGATCCCGAAAGAGGGAAAAGATCTTACTCTTCCGTCCTCGTACAGACCCATCTCCCTACTAAACCAAGACCTGAAACTTTTGACTAAAATCATGGCAGACAGGTTACAACTCGTCCTCCCACATATACTTACCATCCATCAAGTGGGGTTCCTTAAAGGGCGTTATCCAGTCCAAGCTCTCAGAACAGCGATAGCTGCCATGTATCATTGTAATCTGGAAGAGAGAAAACATGGTATGCTAATTAATCTAGACGCGGATAAAGCCTTTGATAGGATAACACATGCACACCTTAAAAGATTGCTCAAATTTCAACATTTCGGCATACAAATGCTTAATTTGTTTAGAACCTTATATTCACAGTCTTACACTCATGTCACGGCGAATGATGTGAACTCGCCCAGATTTCCGATTCGACAAGGCACCAGACAAGGCTGTCCTCTTTCACCACTACTTTTCAACTTAGCTCTAGATCCTTTGCTGAGACATTTACTTAATAGTGACACTTTCCAGGGTATTCAGGTGGGCGCACAGCGGATAAAGTTGATAGCTTATGCAGATGATATTCTCCTCTTTTTAGACAAACCACCTGTTGAACTACCTGTAATTCTACAAAAGATTGATACATTTGGTGCTATAGCTGGATTTAAAATTAACCTAGGGAAATCTGAGGCCTTACGCCTCCGACACACTACTCCGGCTGATTGGACGAATCCATTTCCATTCCAAAAAGCTAGACACCACATCAAATTCCTGGGAATCCACTTAACACAACACCACAAAGACATGTATAAATCTAATATCAGATGCACCATAGACCAGATTGAACGGGACACTCAGAAATGGATAAACACGAACTTAACGTTTTCGGGTAGGATCCATTTAATAAAAATGACTATATTCCCTAGCTTACTTTATAAATTGCAAATGTTACCTTACCGCATTTCCATGACAGATAACAAAAGACTCCAACACATTTTACGGACCTTTATATGGAATAGGAAACGACCACGAATAAAATTTGCTACACTCCAACACCAGAAACATGAAGGTGGACTCAATCTCCCAAATATATTGGAATATAATGATGGGGCTCTTCTCAGATATGTGGGAGATTGGCTCCACCACAGGAACATATACACCACAATATCTCTAGACGCTGCCCTATCAGAAGGGATGTCACTTAACTCATTACTACATACGCCACTGCAGGGAATCCCTAAGCAAATGCAGCAGCATCCCCTATTTATCCATACTTATAAAGCCTGGCATTCCATTCGTAAGAAGGCGAACTTATCCCCTTTCAATTCAATACACCTCACCTGGCTTGGCAACAGGGACTTCCCCCCGGGCTTGAATAGTCTGATTTTTAATACTTGGCAGTCGAATGGCTTACAAAATATTAAAGACGTAGTCACTCCTACCTTCACGGTGCAACCCATCTCAACCTTGCTTCAAAACTACCCGTTTCTGCGACTCCATCAATTCTCACTGATTCAGCTCTTACATTTTGTTGCACGCAGAGTGGCCACACTCACGGATAGGGACAAGAATAGCCCACTTGACTCACTATGGCCAAAACATGATACTATTACTTCTACTGCACACATTTACAAACAGATTAGGACCACTCTGGATGCTGATAATGCCACTACGGCTTTTACGAAATGGAAGTCTGTCATTCCACGAGCTGAAAATGTGGATATCCTTCATTATCACACTCGCATGATGAAAATTTTGCCTGCTAGCATCTACCAGGAAATGTCCATACAATTGCTGCACCATACTTACCTGACGCCTTTAAAGAGGTTTCACATAGGTACGGCGCACTCGGATCAATGCCTCAAATGCGAAACGCCCACGGCTGATTTGATACATTGTTTATGGTCCTGCCCCCTTATACAGCAGTTCTGGAAGGAAGTCGCCAGCTATTGGGAAAACCTGTCTGGTAAAAAGCTACCCATTACTGCCGCGTGGGCTATATTTAGCAAATTGCACTCTACCGTACCCATCTCCAAGCCGGAACGGGCACTGGCTGAAAGACTGGCGGCGGCAGCCAGGAAATCCATCCTACACACTTGGCTATCTCGAATTCCTCCGCCTTTATCTCTGGTACGACAAAACTACAATACATTTTTCACCTAGATTGGATAGAGACCCTAACACATAAAGAAAAGCACACAGAACTGTTTTTTGACACTTGGATGTCTTACATAAACACCCTTCCGCCACTCACGAAATCACTCACCATCCAAACCTTTCGAAACACCACGTGGTATGAAAGGGAGTTGTTGCTGGGGACCGATCTTGTCTGTGAGGCGGACCACTTGTTCAGGTCTGCGGGTGACTTACAACTTCCGACCACAAGGGGGCCCCCCAGGAGTCATCATCTTAACCAATTATTTACTACCGTTCTGCCATAGTTATAAGTTTCTATTGCTCTACCTTGCCGTCTTCGGATTATCTAACCGTGAGTAGCTTTCGATATCTATAATTTGGGGACTGCTTACCCACTTCTCTCTTTTGCAATCACTTGGCATAACCTTAGATCATTATTGTTATCTCTGCCTTTATTATTGGAATCTGTATATGGCATTGTCTGCTTATATTATTTTTCTTTTTTTTTCTTTTTTTTGTTGTTTGTTGCTATTCTGTTACAAACTATTTTACATGCTTTTTGAAAACTAATAAAAAACATTTGGAAAAAAAAAAAAAAAAAAAAAAGAAAAAGAAAAGTGGGGTATGTATTAGCTGTTAAAGATACACTGGGACTTGTGGTAACGAACACATACAGTAGTGTTGATGGAAGAATGATAGTAGTTACAGGAACAATAAACTCCCAAGAATTTACATTTGTAAATATTTATGCCCCTAACTCACACCAGATAAGCTTTTTGAATAAAAAACTTAAAAAAATCTCCAACATCACCAAAGGACATTTATTTATAGCTGGAGATCTAAACTCGGTTGTTGATCCTCAAATGGACTGTACATCCAAAATTAGGAGAACTCCCTCATTAATTCAACCAATCTTAGTTAAATCTGAGTTATTTGATGTGTGGAGATGCCTTCATCCTAAAGAAAGACAGTATACTTATTACTCCCCAATTTACAAATCATTCACACGGATTGATTACTGTTTGGTTGACAGGTTCTCCTTGCCACTGATCTCAAGTATTGAAATCGGCCCCAGAATCTGGTCAGATCACTCCCCCATAACTGTTAAGATTCAACTCCAAAATTCTTTCCCACAACCTAATATATGGAGGATAAACAAATATATATTACATTCTGAGCATACATTCCCCTTAATTAAAAGAGATTTGATAGAATTTTTTAAAATTAATGATACCAAAGATGTTTCGAAAACCACACTCTGGAATGCACACAAGGCCTTTATGAGAGGTGTATTCATGAAACAGAGTGCCATTCGGAAAAAAAAGATAAGGGAAAAAACTGACTCTCTATTAAATAAAATTAAATCCCTAGAAATAGAAATTTTTTGCAATAAAAAAACAAATTTAACCCAATTACTAGAAGAAACCAGACAGGAACTAGCAGATTGTATGTACTATCAGTATGATAAGTGGCAGACTATACTCAAAGAGACCTGGTATTATGAAAAAAACAAAGCGGGTAAGGCTATGGCCCAAAAAATAAAAGGGAAAAGAATTTATCAAAGAATAGTCAAAATAAAACACCCTAAGACGAAAATAGAAGTACATCACCCTAGAGATATAGCAGACGCATTAGCCACCTATTATGAGGAACTTTACAACCTAGAGAACAATCCAGAAATATTTAGAAAATGTAGAACTTCCATCCCTTTCAGAACTCGAGCAAAATTATTTGTCAGTCCCTTTTGATCAGCAAGAAGTCGAATCTGCTATAGGATCCCTGAAAAAAGATAAGGCACCTGGTGTTGATGGTTTTGTTAGTGATTATTTTAAAAAATTTGTAAGCATATTAGCTAAACCCCTTACAGACTTGTTTAACGAGGTCGCAACCCACGGTGCCTTTCCTAAGGAATCTCAGCTATTATTTCAACAATACCCAAAGAAGGGAAGGACCCAACAGATCCAGTCAATTATAGACCAATATCCTTGCTAAACACAGATATAAAAATCTACGCTAGAGTAATAGCTAATAGGTTGGCCCCCTTCATGCCTCAACTAATTCACCCTGATCAGGTTGGATTCATAAAAGGTAGAACCACAAGTGATGGTACACGTAAGGTTCTAGCTCTACTACATAAACTTAAGCTCTGTCGAACGCCTACTCTCCTCGTCTCTTTAGATGCGGAGAAGGCGTTTGACAGAGTTAACTGGTTGTATTTGTCTAGGGTGTTAACAAAATTTGGTCTCCCTGATTTCCTGCACAAGGCGATACTGGCTCTCTACACACAACCATCTGCTAGAGTGTTGACATCTGGATCACTGTCTTCCCCTTTTGATATCAAGAATGGAACCCGTCAAGGTTGCCCACTTTCGCCACTAATCTTTAACTTAACTCTCGAACCATTAGCCCAAAAAATCAGAGACAACTCATCAATACATGGCATACAATTAGAAAAATCTAATACCAAACTAGGCTTGTATGCAGACGATATCCTTTTGTATCTTCAAAAACCTCTTGTATCATTGCCAAATGTAAACAAAGAATTGGAAAACTTTTCAAAGATATCTTTTTACAAATTAAATCAAGATAAGACAACCATTCTTCCATGTTATGTCCCCCAACATGCTATAGATACCCTTAAAAAATCATGTCAATATTCATGGAGTAATAAATCCTTAAAATATCTCGGTATACAACTAACCCCTACAATTGCCCAACTTTATAGAGAAAATTACAACCCCTGGTTAACTAAATTTAAAAATAACTTAGAAGCTCTTGCTAAATTAGAATTTTCTTGGCTAGGCAGATCAGCTGCCTTTAAAATGATAATACTCCCCAAACTTCTATATCTATTTAGGAACCTCCCAATAAGAATCCCTCAAAAGTTTTTTATTACCCTCCAAAAAATGCTAAATAAATTTGTTCTGATGAACAAAAAATCTAGATTTTCTAATAAAATCTTGACTTCGCATACCTCTAATCTAGGTCTAGGTGTCCCCAATATTGAGCTGTATTATAAAGCAACTATTTTGGACCAATCCAGGTCAGTTTGGACTAATGATACTTCCAAACAATGGCTTTCTATTGAGGAAGAACAACTACCATATAATTCATATAAACTTTTTCTTGAGTCCAGACTGACTTGGAAGGTTAATCCAAATATCAGAAACCCAATAACAGCTAATACAATCAGTAGAAGATCTATTGACAGATTCTGATATTAAACTGCCGCCTAGCTGTGTGAGCTTGTTCACATTCTGTCTAAATATCAATAATAATACCATCTCCAGAAACACCACCTGAGTGACGTTTTCCAAGCAGCAATAATATATTCCGTATCCACTGCTGTAGTGTATACATTGACCTTGCAGGCATTGTTTGCCCAGTGTGTTCTTCAAACAACTGCCACCTAGCTGTGTGAGCTTGTTCACATTCTGTCTAAATATCAATAATAATACCGTCTCCAGAAACACCACCTGAGTGACGTTTTCCAAGCAGCAATAATATATTCCGTATCCACTGCTGTAGTGTATACGTTGACCTTGCAGGCATTGTTTGCCCAGTGTATTCTTCAAACAACTGCCACCTAGCTGTGTGAGCTTGTTCACATTCTGTCTAAATATCAATAATAATACCGTCTCCAGAAACACCACCTGAGTTGTTGTTGTTGTTTTAAAAAAAATGCCAGGCAAAGGCAGGCCGCCACGCAGAGGCACTAGGGGCCGTGCTGCTATGCTATCCTGTGGCCCTAGGAAATTGCCCAGTTTTACAAAGGCAATTACCCTGAACTCCCAAAATGCTGAAGAGGTAGTTGACTGGCTTACACAGCACACCCCATCCTCTACCGTTTCTAACTTTGCCACAACATCCTCATCCTCCTCTGCTATGGGCACCCCACGTAACACTTCCTCCACCACCGGCGCCCCTTCTTCACTGGAGTCAGAGGAGTTATTTACACATGAGTTTTCTTGAACTGAGTGATGCGCAACCATTATTGGCAGAAGAAGATGAAGGAGATGAGGACGTTACACCAGATATAATTCTGGCAGACAACACAACAGAGATGGACATAATGAGTGATGAGGAGGTCCCCGCTGCTGCTTCCTTCTGTGAGCTGTTAGAAGAAATTGATGCATCTGAGGAGAATGATGATGAGGAGATTGATGTTTTGTGGGTGCCCAGTAGAAGAGAGCAAGAGGAGGATAGTTCAGATGGAGAGACGGAGAGTCAGAGAGGCAGGAGGAGAATAAGACTTAGAAGAAGCAGGGAGGACAGCTCGCAGGGAACAGTAGGGCAACAACATGTATCGGCACCTGTGGTCAGCCGGCCAACGCACCCGCCATTGCCGCCAACTTCTACTGTTACCGCCAGATTGCCAGCTTCAAAAAGCTCAGCAGTGTGGGATTTTTTTCATGTGTGTGCCTCTGACAAAAGTCTTGGGAAGCCCAACACCCACAAAGGTACAACTTCTATGCGAAGGCACATGAATGGCAAGCACAAAGCACTATGGGAGCAACACCTCAAAGGCAGCAGACAAGCTAAAAGCCACCCTCCTTCTGGTCCAGCATCTTACTGCTCTACCTCTGCTGTCCTTGACCCGTCTGAACCACCCTCCACTCCGCCTTCCACCTTGACCACCAGTTCCCAGTCATCTGCCCCCAGCCAAGTTTCTGTGAGGGCCATGTTTGAGCGTAAGAAGCTCATGTCTGCGAGTCACCCCCTTGCCCGGCGTCTGACAGCTGGCTTGTCTGCACTCTTAGCCCGCCAGCTTTTACCATACCAGCTGGTGGACTCTGAGGCCTTCCGCAAATTTGTAGCAATTGGGACACCGCAGTGGAAGGTACCCAGCCGCAATTTTTTCTCCAAGAAGGGAATACCACACCTGTACCACCATGTGCAGAGCCAAGTCACCGCATCTGTGTCACTTAGTGTTGGGGCAAAGGTCCATATGACTACTGACGCATGGTCCTCCAAGCATGGGCAGGGCAGGTATGTCACCTACACTGCCCACTGGGTGAACTTGCTTATGGCTGGGAAGCAGGGAATGCGTGGCTCAACAACAACAGTGGAGTTGGTGTCACCGCCACGGATTGCATGCGGTTCTGCCACCACCTCTACTCCTCCTTCGCTCTCTACCTCGTCTTCTTCCTCTGCTTCCTCCTCCTCTGCTGCTGGGTCCTCCTCCTCCACACCTGTGCACCCCCAGCTCCCCCTAGGCTATTAGACGTGCCAGGTACGCCGTTGTCATGCTGTCTTGGGGATGACGTGCCTGGAAAGCAGAAACCATACTGGATCTGTACTCCTGTCATCTCAGCAGTCACAGGCCGATCGGTGGCTGACCCCACACCAACTGAAGATCGGAAAAGTGGTGTGTGACAACGGAAGCAATCTGTTGGCAGCACTGAGACTGGGCAATTTAACACATGTGCCCTGCATGGCACATGTTCTGAATGTAATAGTCCAACGTTTTGTCTCGAAGTACCCAGGATTCCAGGACATTCTCAGGTAGTCCAGGAAGGTGTCGGCCCATTTCAGATGTTCCTACACAGCCATGGCACGCCTTGCTGACATTCAGCAGCGGTACAACATGCCAGTCAGGCGTTTAATTTGCGACAGCCAGACTCGCTGGAATTCAACGCTCCTCATGTTTGAACGTCTGCTGCAACAACAAAGAGCCGTCAATGAATACCTGTTTGAACTGGGTGGTAGGACTGGATCTGCAGAGCTGGGGATTTTTTTCCCCCGTTACTGGGTGCTTATGCGCGATGCCTGCAGACTCATGCGCCCTTTTGAAGAGGTTACAAACATGGTCAGTCGCACCGAAGGCACCATCAGCGACCTAATACCCTTTGCTTTCTTCCTGGAGCATGCCGTGCGACGAGTGACAGATGAGGCCTCTGTGCTTCAGCGTGACGAGGAGCAGGAAGGGCACGATTTCTGGTCGGAATCACCAGAACGCGCCCAGGCACCTGCTGCAACGCAGGCAGAGGTGTCAGAAGTGGAGTCAGAGGAGGAAGGTGGCTTTGTGGAGGAGGAGGACCAACAGGAGCAGGCTTCCCAGGGGGCTTGTGGTGACCTTTTGGGGACCCCTGGTCTTGTACGTGGCTGGGGGGAGGAGACCGTGGATGATATAGTCCTTGATAACAAGGAAGCGGAGATGGATACCTCTGCATCCAACCTTGTGAGAATGGGGTCTTTCATGCTGTCATGCCTGTTGAAGGACCCCCGTATCAAGAGGCTTAAGGAGAAGGACCTGTACTGGGTAGCAACGCTACTAGACCCTCGGTACAAGCATAAAGTGGCAGAAATGTTACCAACGTACCACAAGTCCGAAAGGATGCTGCATTTACAAACCAGCCTGCAAAACATGTTGTTACAATGCTTTTAAGGGTGATGTCACTTCAGGAACTCATCAACATTCCAGGGGCAGAGGTGCCAGTAATCCTGCCACGAGCGCACCTGCAAGGACAATGCACTTTGGCCACTCTGTAACGTCAGACATGCAAAGGTTTTTCAGTCCAAGGCAGCTCCAGAACCCTTCTGGATCCACCCTCAAAGAACGCCTCGACCGGCAGGTAGCGGACTACCTGGCATTAACTGCAGATATCGACACTCTGAGGAGCGATGAACCCCTGGACTACTGGGTGCGCAGGCTTGATCTGTGGCCAGAGCTGTCACAATTTGCCATGAACCTCTTGTCTTGCCCCGCCTCAAGTGTCCTCTCAGAAAGGACCTTCAGTGCAGCAGGAGGGATTGTAACTGAGAAGAGAACTCGCCTAGGTCACAAAAGTGTGGATTACCTGACCTTTATTAAAATGAACGAGGCATGGATCTCGGAGGGTTACTGCACGCCGGAAGACTTGTTCTGACTCCCCATGCAGCTGTCCTTCTCTGCACGCCGCATGACTCCACACACAGCTGTCCTTTAGCGTCCTCCTCCCTCCGCCACCGTTACAAACTAGGGTGCAAACCCTACTGGTTTCATTTTAATCAAAACTTTTTGGACAGGTAAATCCTGAGTTTTTCTGGCCTCTGTGCTTCAGTGGCTGCAACCAAAAAAATTCATATTTTCAGCATTTATATGGCATATTTTTTCTGGCCTCTGTGCTTCAGTGGCTGCGACAAAAAAAAATTCATATTTTCAGCATTTATATGGCATATTTTTTCTGGCCTCTGTGCTTCAGTGGCGGCGACAAAAAAAAATTCATATTTTCAGCATTTATATGGCATATTTTTTCTGGCCTCTGTGCTTCAGTGGCGGCGACAAAAAAAAAATTCATATTTTCAGCATTTATATGGCATATTTTTTCTGGCCTCTGTGCTTCAGTGGCGGCGACAAAAAAAAAAAATTCATATTTTCAGCATTTATATGGCATATTTTTTCTGGCCTCTGTGCTTCAGTGGCTGCGACAAAAAAAAAAATCATATTTTCAGCATTTATATGGCATATTTTTTCTGGCCTCTGTGCTTCAGTGGCTGCGACAAAAAAAATTCATATTTTCAGCATTCATATGGCATATTTTTTCTGGCCTCTGTGCTTCAGTGGCTGCGACAAAAAAAAATTCATATTTTCAGCATTTATATGGCATATTTTTTCTGGCCTCTGTGCTTCAGTGTCTGCGACAAAAAAAAATTCATATTTTCAGCATTTATATGGCATATTTTTTCTGGCCTCTGTGCTTCAGTGGCTGCGACAATTTTTTTTTATATTTTTAGCATTCATATGGCATATTTTTTCTGGCCTCTGTGCTTCAGTGGCTGCGACAAAAAAAACATAATTTTTCAGGAAAGTACACATGCCTAATTTTTCAGGGTTCTGCAACAGTGGCAAAATCGCATCTTTTATGGTCACCCCAGGTGATCAATAAAGTAGACCAAAACTGGGCCCACACTGCAGAATCAGTGTTTTTTGGTTCACTTCACTGTACATTGAATTACCTCTGCCTGACCGTGCACGTGCGCACAAGCATGGTGACTGCTAAACACACCACTACAGAAATATTGCCACCAACAGGACGAACATCCTGGAGGTGACAAGCAACTAGTAATTAAAAACTATTATTTGCTCACTTGACGGTATCATTCATGAAAGCTCTTTGCGTTTTTTTGCGTTGCAGTAAGCGCCGCGTTTTGTCTTTGTGTGTGAACAGGCTGTAACCTTTACACGACTTGATTGGCATGTAGACGCCGGACGTTTTAAAGCAGTTTATTACACAAGTTTAGAAATGTAGTGTGATTTCTGCTCTTTGCAGCACAAAAGGCAGCGCTGTGTCAACAATGTATTTTTCAGATACATTTTTGCCCTTGATCCCCCTCTGGCATGCCACTGTCCAGGTCGTTGCACCCTTTAAACAACTTTAAAATCATTTTTCTGGCCAGAAATGTCTTTTCTAGCTTTTAAAATTCGCCTTCCCATCGAAGTCTATGGGGTTCGCGACGTTCGCGAACCGTTCGCATTTTTGACGCAAGTTCGCGAATATGTTCGCGAACATTTTTTTCGCCGTTCGCTACATCCCTACTTTCTACCAACAGGAAGTCGAAACCGCAATAAGATCCTTGAAAAGAGATAAGGCACCAGGGGTTGATGGCTTTATAAATGACTACTATAAGAAATTTACTGATACATTATCTAAACCTCTCACTGATATGTTTAATGAAGTAGCAACCCTTGGTGTCTTTCCCAAAGAATCCTTGTCAGCCATCATATCCACAATTCCCAAGGAAGGAAAGGATCCTACAGACCCTAGCAGTTACAGACCAATATCTCTGTTAAATACGGACATCAAGATATATGCTAGGGTCATTGCAAATAGATTGGCACCCTTGATACCACAACTGATACACCCTGATCAGGTGGGGTTTGTTAAAGGAAGAACAACGAGTGATGGTACAAGGAAGGTTCTTGCTTTGTTGCACAAGCTTAAACTATGTCAGATGCCCACTCTCTTCGTCTCCTTAGACGCAGAAAAGACGTTTGACAGAGTCAATTGGTCATACCTGTCTAAAGTGTTGAAAAAATTTGGGTTAACAGGATTTCTTCATAAAGCCATTCTAGCCTTATACAAACAACCATCCGCAAGAGTATCCTCCTCTGGGTCATTATCCTCTACCTTTGACATCAAAAATGGAACCCGCCAAGGTTGCCCCCTTTCCCCACTAATTTTTATATTATCCCTTGAACCTCTTGCCCAAAAAATTAGAGACAACCCTTTCATTCATGGAGTACCCTTAAAACATTCAAATACAAAATTAGGTCTATATGCAGATGACATATTGTTATATCTGCAAAAACCCTTTATATCACTGCCAAATTTGAATCAAGAACTTGACTAATTTACAAAAGTGTCCTATTACAAATTAAATCATAGTAAAACGGTAATTCAATCATATTTTTATTGTTACTAAAAATCTCATAGCAGCTAATTGGAAGTCCCCAATTATACCCAAGCTTGAAGACATTTTAAAAATAGTAGATTCCAATCTTTTAGCTGAAAAGGCTTGGGCCATAAGATGTGGCAATCTCCAGTCTTTCCTGGGAAGGGCTAGTTTATGGCCTACAATATACATACAATCTAAACTTTCAGAACTTTAGAGTTTTGAGATCAGAACTATAATCCCCTCCTCTCACAGGACACATATATGTAGAACAGTATATCCGGTTTCATTTGGCCTTATTGGATGTCAATTGAATCTTAATTTTTGGAAAATACAGGGAAAACTTTCTGTTCTATACTTTGAAGATATTGGGACTTGTAGATTAGTGTTTGTTTGTTTGTTGTTAGTTATTCATAAGTTATGGGTTTTTATTGGATATTTATCACCAGATCACCATATATTACCAGATATGACTTAGAAGTTGAAATAGATACACAATTATACAAATATAAATACCATCAGTTCAACCTATATGCACGTGTGAAATATGCATGTTGATTTAAGTGAATATTGTTAGCTATCATAACGTAGACTATAGTTTAATCATTATTGTTGTTTTACTGCTAACTACTACTGTTGCTGTGATTACTATCATTAAATGTATATGTTTGATGTAATGACATTACTAGATTCACTACATTTATTATTGAAATGTTTGTAAAATTTCTTTCTTGAAAAACCCAATAAAAAAACTATTGAAACCGTAAAACGGTAATTCTCCCTTGCCATATATCAAAAACTGCTATAAACAGTCTGAAAAACTCCTGCCAATATTCCTGGACAAATAAATCAATAAAATATTTAGGTATCCATATCACCCCCACAATTGCCCAACTCTATAAGGAAAACTATGACCCATGGTTAATCAAATTAAAGTCCCATTTAGATGCCTTAGCTAAATTAGAATTTTCCTGGTTAGGTAGATCCGCAGCTTTTAAGATGATGATACTTCCACAACTCTTATATTTATTTAGAAACCTCCCAATTAAAGTCCCCCAAACATTCTTTATCAAATTACAAAGAATGCTTAATAAATTGATACTGATGAACAAACATTCTAGATTTTCAAATAAAGTTTTGTCCCTCCCTGTCTCCAACCTTGGCCTTGGCGTTTCAGATATCGAAAAATATTACCAAGCAATAATACTTGAACAATCTAGATCAGTCTGGACTAATGATACTACAAAACAGTGGATAAGTATAGAAGAAGAACAATTACCATTTGGAACATACAAATCATTTCTAGAATCCAGACTGGTCTGGAAAGTCCAACAAAATACAAAAAACCCTATCTCAGCCAATATGTTAAGGATTTGGAAGGAGATGATAAAACTATATAAGAAAGATATATTAGCTATAGAGATCCCCACATCACTAACAACATTAAACTCTGTGATTAAAAACATAGAATTAGATTTAGAACATTGGATAACATGCGGCATTATAAATGTTGAAGATTTGTTGGTAGGCTCTGAGATTAAACAATTCGACGAATTGGTCTCAGTTTACGATATCCCTACATCAGATAAACCTGCTTACCTGAAAATTCACAGATTTTTAACTAAACACCCCCTTACTCTTTTAGTCTTCCCACCAAAAATTAAAAAACTACTCCAACCAGAAAAAACTAACTTAAAAGGTATACCTACCTTTTATAAATCCCTATTAGAATTTAAAGATGAAACACCCAGATGGCAGCTAAGTAAGTGGCAGGAGCTCCTTCAGCTTGACATTGATCAGGAAGAATGGGAAATAGCCTATAAATCCTTAAGAAAGACATCACACTGTGTCACCCATCAGGAAAATTTTATTAAATGTGTTTGGCAGTGGTATATGACTCCAGAAAAAATCATTACATTTGATCCTAAAGCATCTCCCCTTTGTTGGAGAAATTGCAACCAAACAGGATCCCTTTTACACATATTCTGGAGTTGTCCTAAACTCCAGAATATGTGGATAGATATCAATAACTTTCTTAAAAAACTACCAGTCTCATTGGATACAATCCCCCCTGGTATGGTAATATTTCACCTAGGAACAATGGACTTACCCCCTCAGGAGAGGCTTATAATGAACCACATCTTTATCACTACCAGAAACATGATAGCAAGTAATTGGAAATCTCTGATTATACGCAAAATTGATGAGATACTCAAAAGAGTAGAATCAAACTTATTAGCAGAAAAATCATGGGCTATCAGATGTGGCACTTTACAATCATTCCTGAGAAGGGCGAGCCTATGGCCTACTAGTTATACTGAATCCACACTTTTGGAGTTCTAGAGCCCTTGAGATAGTAACATAGTAACATAGTAAGTAAGGTTGAAAAAAGACACATGTCCATCGAGTTCAACCTTTTTTTTTTTTTTTTTTTTTTTGTTTATTAACTACCTATCTGCCAGTTGATCCAGAGGAAGGCAAAAAACCCATCTGAAGCCTCTCCAATTTGCCTTAGAGGGGGAAAAATTCCTTCCTGACTCCAAAATGGCAATCGGACTAGACCCTGGATTAATTTGGACTATGAGCTATTTCCCATAACCATGTATTCCCTTACTTGCTAAAAAGCAACCCCTTCTTAAAGCTATCTAATGTATCAGCCAGTACAACTGATTCAGTGAGTGAATTCCACATCTTCACAGCTCTCACTCACCCTTCCAAATATTTAGATGTATATATATATATATCTTTATATAACTGTTAAGAAATTTAAGCCTCCTCACTTTAGGGTAAAGATGATCTATGGCCTTGTTGGATATTATTCCTGATCAGCCTATAAAGAACAACTCACTCTAATAGACACCTTGGGACCTAACAAAGCAACTTAGTTTAGAATGTTAGTTTAGTATAGTTTAGTTTGGTTCAGTTTAGTTTTGATACTAATAGATAAGATAGGATTAATTGCAACACCCTGATAGTACTTCTATAAATAGGGTTTAAAGCTATAGAATAATCAGAATAATACCTCAGTACCCAACACTTACTTGAACATGTATCATGTACAAAACCGAGTTATAAAGATCCATTCCCTGGAATCTAATGTAGGGTGGTTTAATCCCCCATTTCCCAGGTTAAGTGGAACCTCACAGCAACACCTACGATAATGAACATGATGCAACAAGGTAACAACTTAAATAAAATAAAGAGTGGTTGAGGTATGAGTTATTTATATTAATGACTTTATTGAATGTACAATTTCAACATAGTCTATCAAATGGTTCATGAGCAATTGTTTCTAGTAAACATGTGTACTGTATCCTTCTACACTTGATCAAAGATCCGAAGTCTCTGGGATCTATGTGGGGTGATATCATTCCTCCATTTTCCAGGTAACTAGGTTCAACTTGTTTATAGCATTTGACAGCTGGTGCAATAGATATTGATATTTGAATAATCAATTAGCTTGACTGAATCAGTCTTCAACAAACCTAGATAGATATAACAACTTTGTATCTACCAATATCTTTCATTTGTTAAGATAGGCTGTTACATGGAAACTGTTTAATATGTTATTATGTAAATATTAACATTGTTGTTATAGACTCATGTTTATTATTTATGTTTTATGTAAAAAGAGAACATTACTGTATAATGTCATTAATATGACTATGTATACTTGAAAATACTTAATAAAAAATTATTGAAACCGTAAATCTATGGGAGTGCATTGAGGACAACATTAGCCTTAACTTTTGAGAAAGTTGGCAGGGATTCAAATACTATATGGTGTTAGAATTAGCTTCCAACACTACACCTTCAACAAGTTTTTCATCAATGAGAAGCAACAAGATCACTTGCAAAATCATTGTGCCAAAATGCAATGCAAGTCTATGCGAGTGCATTCAGGACAACATTAGCTGTAACTTTTGAGAAAGTTGGCAGGGATACAAATACTATATGGTGTTAGAATTAGCTTCCAACACTACACCTTCAACAAGTTTTTCATCAATGAGAAGCAACCAGAGTAACTGCAAAATCACTGCTCGAAAATGCAATATAAGTCTATGCGAGTGCATTCAGGACAACATTAGCTGTAACTTTTGAGAAAGTTGGCAGGGATACAAATACTATATGGTGTTAGAATTAGCTTCCAACACTACACCTTCAACAAGTTTTCATCAATGAGAAGCAACAAGATCACTTACAAAATCACAGTGCCAAAATGCAATGTAAGTCTATGGGAAGATATGACTTAGAAGTTGAAATAGGAGTATAAAAAGGTGGATACTGCACAATTATACAAATATAAATACCATCAGTTCAACCTATATGCACGTGTGAAATATGCATGTTGATTTAAGTGAATATTGTTAGCTATCATAACGTAGACTATAGTTTAATCATTATTGTTGTTTTACTGCTAACTACTACTGTTGCTGTGATTACTATCATTAAATGTATATGTTTGATGTAATGACATTACTAGATTCACTACATTTATTATTGAAATGTTTGTAAAATTTCTTTCTTGAAAAACCCAATAAAAAACTATTGAAACCGTAAGTCTATGGGAGTGCATTCAGGACAACATTAGCCTTAACTTTTGAGAAAGTTGGCAGGGATACAAATACTATATGGTGTTAGAATTAGCTTCCAACACTACACCTTCAACAAGTTTTTCATCAATGAGAAGCAACAAGATCACTTGCAAAGTCATTGTGCCAAAATGCAATACAAGTCTATGCGAGTGCATTTAGGACAACATTAGCTGTAACTTTTGAGAAAGTTGGCAGGGATTCAAATACTATATGGTGTTAAACGAATTAGCTTCCAACACTACACCTTCAACAAGTTTTTCATCATTGAGAAGCAACAAGATCACTTGCAAAATCACTGTGCCAAAATGCAATGTAAGTCTATGGGAGTGCATTCAGGACAACATTAGCTGTAACTTTTGAGAAAGTTGACAGCTGCTATGCAAATACTATATGGTGTTAGAATTAGCTTCCAACACTACACCTTCAACAAGTTTTTCATCAATGGGAAGCAACAAGAACACTTGCAAAATCACTGTGCCAAAATGCAATGTAAGTCTAAGGGAGGGCATTCAGGACAACATTAGCCTTAACTTTTGAGAAAGTTGGCAGGGATACAAATACTATATGGCATAGGAATACGTTTCCAACGCTACACCTTCAACAAATTTTTTATCAATGAGAAGCAACAAGAACATTTGCAAAATCACTGTGCCTAAATGCAATGTAAGTCTATGGGAGTGCATTCAGGACAACATTAGCCTTAACTTTTGAGAAAGTTAGCAGGGATACAAATACTATATGGCGTTAGAATATGTTTCCAACGCTACACCTACAACAAGTTTTTTATCAATGAGAAGCAAAAAGAACACTTGCAAAATCACTGTGCCAAAATGCAATTGTAGTCTATGGGAGTGCATTCACGTCAACATTAGCTGTAACTTTTTAGAAAGTTGGCAGGGATACAAATACTGTATGGTGTTAGAATTAGCTTCCAACACTACACCTTCAACAAGTTTTTCATCAATGAGAAGCAACAAGAACACTTGCAAAATCACTGTGCCAAAATGCAATTTTAGTCTATGGGAGTGCATTCAGGTCAACATTAGCTGTAACTTTTTAGAAAGTTGGCAGGGATACAAATACTATATGGTGTTAGAATTATTTTCCAACACTACACCTTCAACAAGTTTTTCATCGATGAGAAGCAACAAGATCACTTGCAAAATCATTGTGCCAAAATGCAATGTAAGTCAAATAATTAGGCCAGAATGCAGTAATAAAAAAGGTACATCCATTTTTTATAGAACACTATTAGATCTAACAAACGACTTACCCAGGTGGCAATTGAGTAGCTGGCAGGAAAAATTAGAGATTGATATATCAGAAGAGGAATGGGAAATGGCTTTTAGATCCCTGAGGAAAACATCACATTGTGTCTCTCATCTTGAAGGTTTAATCAAGATTACTTGGCAGTGGTATATGGCCCCTGAGAGAATTTCCAGGTTTGATTTAAATTCGTCACCCTGATGTTGGAGAGGTTGCGATCAGACAGGCTCTTTGCTACATGTTTTCTGGAAATGTCCTAAAATAAAAAAACTCTGGGAAGCAGTGGAAGTTTTTCTAAAAAAGCTCCCAATGTCACTTGAGACAATACCTCCTAGTATGGCATTACCACATATAGGAACCATGGGATTGCCACCCCAGGAAAGGCTAATCATGAATCATATATTTATTGCCACTAAAAACCTGATAACAGCTAATTGGAAGTCACCTTCTACTCCTAAGCTTGAAGAGATCTTGAAAATCGTTGATTCTAATCTTATAGCAGAAAAAGCCTGGGCAATAAGATGTGGCAATCTCCAGTCTTTCTTGAGAAAGGCAAGTCTGTGGCCTTTGGTATACACACAATCCAAACTTTCAGATTTATAGAGTGAAATTGAGATCCTTTAAAAATTTCCATGTATCCTCTCACAGTTCTGTGACTAAATAGGTGTGTGAGGCAATATATGTGATATACATAACCTTATTGGATGCCAGCTGCGATGATGTTAAAACGGTTTCAATAGTTTTTTATTGGGTTTTTCAAGAAAGAAATTTTCCAAACATTTCAATAATAAATGTAGTGAATCTAGTAATGTCATTACATCAAACATATACATTTAATGATAGTAATCACAGCAACAGTAGTAGTTAGCAGTAAAACATCAATAATGATTAAACTATAGTCTACGTTATGATAGCTAACAATATTCACTTAAATCAACATGCATATTTCACACGTGCATATAGGTTGAACTGATGGTATTTATATTTGTATAATTGTGTATCTATTTCAACTTCTAAGTCATATCTGGTAATATCTGGTGATCTGGTGATAAATATCCAATAAAAACCCATAACTTATGAATAACTAACAACAAACAAACAAACACTAATCTACAAGTCCCAATATCTTCAAAGTATAGAACAGAAAGTTTTCCCTGTATTTTCCAAAAATTAAGATTCAATTGACATCCAATAAGGCCAAATGAAACCGGATATACTGTTCTACATATATGTGTCCTGTGAGAGGAGGGGATTATAGTTCTGATCTCAAAACTCTAAAGTTCTGAAAGTTTAGATTGTATGTATATTGTAGGCCATAAACTAGCCCTTCCCAGGAAAGACTGGAGATTGCCACATCTTATGGCCCAAGCCTTTTCAGCTAAAAGATTGGAATCTACTATTTTTAAAATGTCTTCAAGCTTGGGTATAATTGGGGACTTCCAATTAGCTGCTATGAGATTTTTAGTAACAATAAAAATATGATTCATTATCAGTCTTTCCTGAGGTGGCAGGTCCATGGTACCTAGATGAAGCAAGGCCATTCCAGGGGGGATTGTTTCTAGTGATACAGGAAGTTTTTTAAGAAATTTGTCAATATCTTCCCAGAGTCTCTGTAATTTAGGACAGCTCCATAGAACATGCATCAGAGAACCTGTCTGATTGCATCCTCTCCAGCACAAGGGTGATGATTTAGGATCAAATTTAAAAATTCGTTCAGGTGTCATATACCACTGCCAAATGGTTTTAATAAAGCCCTCTTGATGAGAGACACAATGAGATGCATTTCTCAAGGATCTATATGCTGCCTTCCAATCTTCTTCTGATATGTCAATCTGAAAATTCTCCTGCCAATTGTTTAACTGCCACTTGGGGGAATCTCCTACTAGATCCAATAATGTTCTATAGAAGATGGATGTACCCTTTTTATTGCTTCCTTCTGGCTTAATTAATCTATTAATTTGGGGAGTAAAAGTGATGGGATTAAAGGGGTGCCTGGCTAGAAATTTATGAATTTTATTATATAGTATTTTATCTGTTATTGGGATATCATATGTTGCCACTAGTTCATCAAAGGGTTTAATACTTGAACCTTCTAACAGATCTTCAATTGTTGATAAACCACATGTCTGCCAGTGATCTAGATTAATATTCTTAATAACATTATGTAATACTGACAGTGATGTAGGGGTGTCAACAGCCAACGTATCTTTCTTACACAGTTTCATCATTTCCTTCCACACTTTAAAGGTGTTAGCAGTAATAGGGTTCCTGACTTTTTGTTGGACCTTCCAGACCATCCTGGATTCCAAGTATGATTTAAACGTTCCAGAAGGTAATTGTTCCTCCTCAATACTGATCCAATGTTTAGAAACATCGTTTGCCCAAATTGGTCTGGACTGCTCAAGAACAGTTGCTTTATAATACTTCTCAATGTCAGGAACTCCAAGGCCTAGGTTGGAAGTGTGTGTGGTGAGGATCTTATTAGAGAACCTAGAGTGTCTGTTCATTAAGATAAATTTGTTTAATAATTTTTGTAAGGTGATAAAGAATTTCTGGGGGACTTTAATCGGAAGATTCCTAAATAAATATAAAGTTGGGGTAACAGCATCATTTTGAAAGCGGCTGACCTTCCTAGCCAGGAGAATTCTAACTTTGCTAGGGATTCTAAGTGAGATTTCAATTTGGTTAGCCAGGGGACATAATTTTCTTTATAAAGTTGGGCAATTGAGGGAGTTAATAAAATACCTAAGTACTTTATGGATTTATCAGTCCAAGAATATTGGCAGGAGCTTTTTAAAGTGTTTACAATAGTTTGGGATACATGACAGGGGAGAATTACTGTTTTATTTTGGTTTAATTTATAATAGGAGATCCTTGAGAAAAGGTCAAGTTCTGAATTTAAGTTTGGCAGGGATATGAGGGGCTTCTGTAGGTAAAGTAGGATATCGTCCGCATACAATCCCAATTTGGTGCTGGAATTCCCTAATTGTATACCATGAATTTGTGGGTTGTCCCTAATTTTCTGAGCAAGGGGTTCAAGGTACAAGATAAAGATTAACGGGGAGAGTGGGCAGCCTTGTCTGGTTCCATTACTAATTTCAAAGGGGAGGGACAATGTTCCAGAAGATAATACTTTGGCAGAAGGTTGGGAATAGAGGGCCAAAATTGCTTTAAATATAAATCCAGAAAAACCGAATTTTGTTAACACCTTAGCCATATAAGCCCAACTGACTCTGTCGAACGCCTTCTCCGCGTCTAAAGAGACAAAGAGGGTAGGCGTTCGACAGAGTCTGATTTTGTGCAACAAGGCAAGGACCTTTCTCGTACCATCTATTTCTGATAAATCCTACCTGATCTTGGTGGATCAGTTGAGGTATTAATGGGGCCAACCTATTTGCAATAACTCTTGCATATATTTTTACATCAGTATTCAAGAGAGATATTGGCCTGTAGTTGCCTGGATCTGTCAGGTCTTTTCCCTCTTTTGGTATGGTTGTGATGATGGCCGATAAAGATTCTTTTGGGAAGACACCAAGGGCTGCAACTTCGTTAAACATCTCGGTTAATGGCTTAGCGAGAACAAACATAAATTTTTTATAATAATCATTAACAAAACCGTCTGCTCCTGGTGCCTTATCCCTTTTCAAATTTCTTATAGCATCTTCTACTTCCTGTTGACGAAAGGGGACCCCTATCTGCTTCTGCTCAAACTCTGTGAGAACAGGTAGTTCTATGCCTTCTAAGTATTTATCAATTTCTTGATTTGATGGGACGTGAGTTTCTGGGTTTTTCTCTAGATTATAGAGATTTTCATAGTATGAGGCTAATGCCTCTACAATTTCTTTAGGATGATGGACTTCTGAATTTGTTTTTGGATTTTTTATTTTGACTATTCTCTGATATATCCTTCTTCCCTTTATTTTTTGGGCCATGGCTTTACCCGCTTTATTTTTTCCATAGTACCAGGTTTCTTTTAAAATGGACTGCCACTTATCGTATTGCTGGTACAAACAGTCTGCCAATTCTTGACGGGTTTCTTTGAGTTTGGGAATTAATTCTGTTTTATTTTTGTTAAAAATTTCAGACTCAAGGGACTTAATTGTTTTTAGCAAGGAATTAGTTTTCTCTCTAAATTTTTTCTTTTGGATGGCGCTATGCTTCATGAATATTCCCCTCATGAAGGCCTTGTGGGCGTTCCAAAGGACAGTCTTAGTTACTTCCTTGTTGTCATTGATTCTGAAATATTCTTCAAGATCTTTTTTAATAAGAGGGAATGAGTGCTCAGAGTGAAGTATATATTTATTTAATCGCCAAATATTAGATCTGGAGGAGGGATTTTGAAGTTGTAACTTGATCAAGAGTGGAGAATGGTCTGACCAGACTCTTGGGCCTATTCCTGAGACTAGAGGTAGAGTAAATTTGTCTGTCAGGCAAAGATCAATTCTTGTGAATGACTTATGAATGGGAGAGTAATATGTATATTGTTTATCTGTGGGATGTAAACATCTCCAGACATCATACAATTCAGATTTTATCAAAGAGGATTGAATAATTGAGGGGGCTCTTCTACTCTTAGCGGTGCAGTCTATTTGGGGGTCAACCACTGCATTAAAGTCACCTGTAATAAACAAGTGCCCTTTTGCGAGGTTTTCAACTTTTTTTAATTTTTTATTGATAAAATTTATTTGATGCGTATTAGGCGAATAAATATTTGCGAATGTTATTTCTTCAGAATTGATCTTTCCCGAGATCACAACCATTCTACCATCAACACTGCTGAACTGATTCTCCACCACCATTCCCAGGGAATCCCTTACTGCTATAAGAACACCACAATTCTTCTTTTTTTGCAGAGTAGAGTGGTATATGTTAGAGAATTGGTGTATTTTTAATTTTGAGGCCCCTAATTTGTTCAAATGGGTTTCTTGTAAACATATTACATCCACTAATTCCTCCTTTACCAATTTCTGTAATAGGTACCTTTTCCTATATGAATTGAGCCCTCTCACATTCAGTGAAATTAACTTAAGTTCTTGCATCATTATGTATGAACAATCTGCTGAACAATAAAATCAGAACAATCACATTAACCTTACGGCTTACAATCCAGAGAGCAGCTTCATTCCACTGTTGTTTCCTTTCAGCACTATCAGAGAAAAAGATTATAACTTGGGACAATAATAACAGATATAAACAGTCCAATAACAACCTAGACATAAGGAACAAAGGGTTAGAAGTTAGTGACAGCAGTGGCACCAGAGTTTGCCACTATCACTGAAAAAAAAAAAATTTAAATAAAAATTAAAAAAGAAGAAAGAAGAAAAACAAACCAGTTCAATTCAGGTCAGTACAAAAGGCCTATCAGACCTAGGCTCATTCCAGTGAGCCTGAGACAAGACAGTTCTCCTCAGGGATGAAACAACATATCCCAAGGGGAAAAGTCTACTGAGGGGGAAAAAAAGTTTGTGGCATAGGCACCATGTGGTTATTCACCAGTTCCCGTAGAAGCCTCTGGAGGTTTATCTTTCTCGGTTTGTCCATGGGACCACTCCATGGGTTGCTGCTTTGGCGGGCGGACCGGTTGGTTAGACCTTCCATCTTTAGGTTGGAAAACAGGGATTCCCCATTTCCTCAGCAGTTCAAAACCTTCGTTCACGTTCCTGATGACATGGGTAACTCCTTGGTCAGTAATGTTCATTTTAGTAGGAAAGCCCCACGAGTAAGATATGTTCCTATGCCTGAGGGTTGCAGACACAGGGGCAAACTCCTTCCTAGCTCTCAGTGTTGCCTGCGAAAGGTCAGTATACAGGGCTAGATTTTGGTAGGGATCTGGTAGCTTCTGCCCCCTTCTGGTTGCAGCCAGAAATCTTTCCTTTACATGAAAGAAATGAATTCTTAAGATGACATCCCTAGGGAGATGATCAGGCAAGAAACTAGGCTTTGGAAGCCTGTGGACCCGATCCACTATTAACTCGCTTTCTGTTATATTAGGCAGGGTGGTTTTGATCAGGTCTTTCACATACCCCATTAAAGATTCTGTTTTCACTGACTCTGGCACTCCTCTGATTTTGACATTATTTCTTCTGTTACGGTCCTCAGAGTCTATCATCTTCTCTTTTAACCACTTAACTTCACCCCGTAGCTCCTGATGTGCATCCACAAGCTCATTATAAGCAGTAGTGATATCTGCAACTTTCTTTTCAGTCTTACTAACTCTCTGGTCAGTCTCCCTTGCAAACTGTCACATGACCTGCAAGCAGCTTCATGTCTGATTTGATCTCCGCCATATTGCCTTGCAAGAGACCACTAAAGGAAATCATAAATTCCTTAAAAAATTGCTGGGTCATGGGCTGTTCTGTGGCTGGAAAGTTCATCAAGGGGTCTGGGGTGGCATGCACTATGGGTGCTGGGTGTGGAGCTTGTCCTACCTGGGTTTCACAAGTCTCCTGCCGCTCTGTGTGAAGCTTCGAATTGGCAGGCTTCAGAGGGCTGCGGGACCTTAGATTATCCACTGAATCCTCCTCACTGTCCTCCTGCAGGTCTGCTTTGTCAGCTCTGCGATATGGGGTATGAAGGGGAGCAAATCTGTTCCTCTGTGGTGAAGGAGTATGATATGATGAGTCATCCAGGTCTCCATGTTGCTGGTGACGGTCGCCATCTTGCTTGTATTCCTCAAAGAAATCTGTCAGCTTTCTAGGCATGGGAGAGACGCTCTTCTTCTTATAATTCACTTTCCTGTAATCCATAGTGATCAGTGAGCGTTCCCACACAGAATCAGCGCAAACAGGGGCTTCTTAAGGTGCTTTAAGTCGCTGTAATAGGTGCCTTTAGCAGAGAGCTACAGGATTAGGCTTCCATGCAGCTCTGCGTCCTGGCCACGCCCCCCCCATAGACTTACAATGCATTTTGGCAGAGTGCTTTTGCAAGTGTTCCTGTTGTTTGTTATTGATGAAAAACTTGTTGATGGTGTAGTGTTGGAAGCTAATTCTAATGCCATATTGGATTTGCAGCCCTGACAACTTTCCCAAAAGTTACAGCTAATGTTAACCAGAATGCATTCCCATAGACATACGGTTTCAATCGTTTTTTATTGAGAAATTTTTCAACAGACATTAAAGGTCAAACTTTATATTTTGACATATCCATATTAGTAAGATAGTTACATTTTTAATACAAAGAAAGTTAAGAAGTTTTAGTATAATAGCATCAATTCTCTAAGTAATTCTGAAGGATCTAGTAAAGAATTTTTTTACATAGATGTATATCAGTATTGCATCTATATATTGTATGCATCAAATATTATTAAATGCTATTAATATTAATAACTTTTGTAAAGTAAACTAAGGTTATGATATAAATTTACGTCTTTTATTTCCAGATTTGGCAGAAGTGTTTTTAGCTTTTCTATCAGTTATCAGTTAACACAAAATCAGATGAGAATGCAAATATTAAGCTGTATGTTGCAGTTTCTGTTATTGTTGCCATAGTTCAGTGAAGAAACTGTACTGCAGCTTATTAAAACAGTCTAGTATATCATATATATAGCTGATAAATTATTTTCCTTTGTGGATATGCATAAGGTTGTATATTCAGTTCTCTATAAAATATTTGTCTATATAACAACTATACAACTGTTTAACTAATCTATACTACTTGGTCCCAATTAGATTTTTCCAGAGCATGAGAAATGTACATTTACATGCAACCTCAAGTGATGATGAAGACTGATCATGATGAGGCCTATGGATATGTACATTCAGTGAGAGAGTGTTAATACATCAGAATTCCAGCAGTTTGGATTCCTTATACACAGTGGGCCATAGACTTGCCCTTCCCAAGAAAGACCGCAGATTACCACATTTAATTGACCAGGATTTTTCAGCTAACAAGTTAAACTCTACCCTTTTTAAAATTTCTTTAAGTGTTGGAATAGTTAGTGATTTCCAATAAACGGCTATGAGATTCCTAATTACCACAAAGATATGATTTATAATCAGTCTTTCCTGGGGGGGCAAATCCATAGTACCCAAGTGAAACAAAGCCATACCAGGGGGGATTGAATGGAGTGACATAGGTAATTGTTTAAGAAATTGCTCAATATTATCAACCCAGAGTTTAGTAAGTTTAGGACAACTCCAAAAAATATGTGTCATGGAACCCGTCTGGTTGCAACCTCTCCAACATAAAGGTGATGTTTTAGAGTCAAATTTTGAGATTTTATCAGGGGTCATGTACCATTGCCAAATACTTTTAAGAAGATTTTCATGATGATTAACACAGTGTGACGACCTCTTCAAAGACCTGACAGCCATTTCCCATTCTTCTATACTAATTTCAGATTGAAGGAAGTCTTGCCATTTATTCAGCTGCCATTTTGGGGCTTTTTCTTTCAAATCTATAAGTATTCTGTAGAAAATGGGTGTACATTTTAAATGTAATCCCTCTGGCTTAAGAAGTTTATTGATTTTGGGAGTTAAGGTAATTGGGTTAGTTGGATATCTAGTTAAGAATTTATGTATTTTCGAATATAGGGTTCTATCAGATGTTGGGATATTATATGATGACATAAGTTCTTCAAACGGTTTAATATCAGAATCTGTCAATAGATCTTCTACTGATGTTATCCCACAAGCAACCCAGTTTTCTAAGTTAATATTTTTAATGACAGTATATAAAACTGTCAAAGATGTGGAGGATGGCATAGCTAAGGTATCTCCTCTGCACAATTTTATCATCTCCTTCCATATTCTGAGTGTATTAGCTGTTATTGGGTTTCTGATATTTGGATTAACCTTCCAAGTCAGTCTGGACTCAAGAAAAAGTTTATATGAATTATATGGTAGTTGTTCTTCCTCAATAGAAAGCCATTGTTTGGAAGTATCATTAGTCCAAACTGACCTGGATTGGTCCAAAATAGTTGCTTTATAATACAGCTCAATATTGGGGACACCTAGACCTAGATTAGAGGTATGCGAAGTCAAGATTTTATTAGAAAATCTAGATTTTTTGTTCATCAGAACAAATTTATTTAGCATTTTTTGGAGGGTAATAAAAAACTTTTGAGGGATTCTTATTGGGTGGTTCCTAAATAGATATAGAAGTTGGGGGAGTATTATCATTTTAAAGGCAGCTGATCTGCCTAGCCAAGAAAATTCTAATTTAGCAAGAGCTTCTAAGTTATTTTTAAATTTAGTTAACCAGGGGTTGTAATTTTCTCTATAAAGTTGGGCAATTGTAGGGGTTAGTTGTATACCGAGATATTTTAAGGATTTATTACTCCATGAATATTGACATGATTTTTTAAGGGTATCTATAGCATGTTGGGGGACATAACATGGTCTTATCTTGATTTAATTTGTAAAAAGATATCTTTGAAAAGTTTTCCAATTCTTTGTTTACATTTGGCAATGATACAAGAGGTTTTTGAAGATACAAAAGGATATCGTCTGCATACAAGCCTAGTTTGGTATTAGATTTTTCTAATTGTATGCCATGTATTGATGAGTTATCTCTGATTTTTTGGGCTAATGGTTCGAGAGTTAAGTTAAAGATTAGTGGCGAAAGTGGGCAACCTTGACGGGTTCCATTCTTGATATCAAAGGGGGAAGACAGTGATCCAGATGTCAACACTCTAGCAGATGGTTGTGTGTAGAGAGCCAGTATCGCCTTGTGCAGGAAATCAGGGAGACCAAATTTTGTTAACACCCTAGACAAATACAACCAGTTAACTCTGTCAAACGCCTTCTCCGCATCTAAAGAGATGAGGAGAGTAGGCGTTCGACAGAGCTTAAGTTTATGTAGTAGAGCTAGAACCTTACGTGTACCATCACTTGTGGTTCTACCTTTTATGAATCCAACCTGATCAGGGTGAATTAGTTGAGGCATGAAGGGGGCCAACCTATTAGCTATTACTCTAGCGTAGATTTTTATATCTGTGTTTAGCAAGGATATTGGTCTATAATTGACTGGATCTGTTGGGTCCTTCCCTTCTTTGGGTATTGTTGAAATAATAGCTGACAGAGATTCCTTAGGAAAGGCACCGTGGGTTGCGACCTCGTTAAACAAGTCTGTAAGGGGTTTAGCTAATATGCTTACAAATTTTTTAAAATAATCATTAACAAAACCATCAACACCAGGTGCCTTATCTTTTTTCAGGGATCCTATAGCAGATTCGACTTCTTGCTGATCAAAAGGGACTGACAAATAATTTTGCTCGAGTTCTGAAAGGGATGGATGTTCTACATTTTCTAAATATTTATCAATCCCATGGGTAGATGGAATATGATTTTCTGGATTGTTCTCTAGGTTGTAAAGTTCCTCATAATAGGTGGCTAATGCGTCTGCTATATCTCTAGGGTGATGTACTTCTATTTTCGTCTTAGGGTGTTTTATTTTGACTATTCTTTGATAAATTCTTTTCCCTTTTATTTTTTGGGCCATAGCCTTACCCGCTTTGTTTTTTTCATAATACCAGGTCTCTTTGAGTATAGTCTGCCACTTATCATACTGATAGTACATACAATCTGCTAGTTCCTGTCTGGTTTCTTCTAGTAATTGGGTTAAATTTGTTTTTTTATTGCAAAAAATTTCTATTTCTAGGGATTTAATTTTATTTAATAGAGAGTCAGTTTTTTCCCTTATCTTTTTTTTCCGTATGGGACATTACATTTACCCCATACACATCAGTCATCGGATCTTTAAATTGAGATGAAAGATATCCATATATCTCAGCTCTGGATAAAAAGAAAAAAGTTAGTTGGGACAGTAACAACAACAAACAAGAACAGATTATGATTAATCTTAACATCAACGTCGACAATTGTCGAAAGAGCAAAAAAAGAATCAATGACCTCACTGGCATCCGGTTCTGCCACTTGTCACTGAAAAAGAAGTTCATTAAAACAAAAACAAAAATAAGTGATTTCAAAAACTTCAAAAATTATTCCAAAGGCCTAACAGGCCAAGGTCCACCGATGTGGACTTTAGTTAAACTTTTCTCCTTAAGGGGAAGGTGTCACATCCCAAGGGGAAAGTCTAAAGAGGGGGGAAAGTTTATGGCTAGGCACCATGCAGTTCAGGTTCCTGCAGAAGCCACTGCAGATTTTTCATCCTCTGTTTTATCTTGGGAACAGTCCATCGGTTGTTGCTTGGACAAGGGTGTGGATCTAATTGGTCTATCCTTCTTGGGGTCTCCGGAGATGAAAACAGGAATGTTCCATTTGGCAAGTAGATCTTTACCTTCTTTTACACTTCTGATGACATGGGTAACCCCCTGGTCGTTGATTATCATCTTTGGGGGGAAGCCCCATGTGTAAGGGATCTTCTTGTATCTCAGAGTTGCCGCTATCTGCGAGTATTCCTTTCTGGCCTGCAGAGTTGCCTGTGAAAGGTCCTGGTACAAGGTTAAGTCTCGAAATGGATCTGGGAGCTTTTTCCCTCCTCTAGTGGATGCAAGAAGTAACTCCTTTACATGGTAAAAATGTATTCTGGTGATAACGTCTCTTGGCAAATGATCAGCTATGAAGCCAGGTTTAGGAAGCCTGTGAGCTCTGTCTATTACCAGTTCATTTTCAGAGATTGTAGGTAGAGTGGTTTTCAGTAGGTCTCTCACATACCCTTTTAGGTCATTGTTAGAAACTTTCTCTGACACCCCCCTAATCTTCACATTATTTCTTCTGTTTCTATCTTCTGCGTCAGCCAACTTTTCTTTCATCCATTTTACTTCATCCATAAGCTCCCGATGAGCATCAATAAGCTCATTATGTGCCCCAGTCATCTCTGATATCCTATTCTCCAGCTTAGTGACCCTCTGGTCCGTCTTTTTAGCAAACTGTGACACATGCCCTACCAGCTCCTTCATATCCACCCTGATCTCCGCCATGTTGTCCTGCATAACACATCTAAAGGAGATCATAAATTCTTTAAAGAATTGCTGGGTCATGGGCTGATCTGTGATCGGAAAGTTTATCAGGGGGTCTGGGGGCTTGTTAGCTGGGGGTGTCTGGGGAGAGGGTTGTGAGAGTTGTCCTACCTGAATCTCTCTGTTCTCCTGCTGCTCTGCTGGAGGCTGAGGTCTCATAGACTTTAGAGGGCTGCGATCCCTCGGGTTGTCTTCCTCACAGTCTTCCTGCAGGTCTGCTGGGTTAGCCCTGCGGTGTGGAGTGTATAAGGGAGCAAATCTGTTCCTCTGGGATAGAGGAGTATGGTAGGCAGAATCGTCCTGGTTCCCCTGTTGTTGATCTCGGTCGCCATCTTGGATTTCTTCCTCAAAGAAATCAGCTAGCTTCTTAGGAAACGGAGATCCTTTTTGCTTCTTAGTTTTCACCTTTTTCCACTCCATAGTGTTTAGGAGATGTTCCCCTACGATTTAAATCAAAACAAGGGCTTCCTAGGCTGCTTTAGGTAGCTTAAATCGGTGCTTTCAGCAGAGAGCTGCAGGCTCAGGCAGCCATTCAGCTCAGTGTCCAGACCACGCCCCTTGGCACAATGATTTTGAAAGTGATCTTGTTGCTTCTCATTGATGAAAAACTTGCTGAAGGCGTAGTGTTGGAAGCTAATTCTAATGCCATATAGTATTTGTATCCCTGCCAACTTTCTCAAAAGTTACAGCTAATGTTGTCCTGAATGCACTCGCATAGACTTACATTGCATTTTGGCACAGTGATTTTGCAAGTGTTCTTGTGGCTTCCCATTTATGAAAAACTTGTTGAAGGTGTAGTGTTGGAATCTAATTCTAACACCACATAGTATTTGTATCCCTGCCAACTTTCTAAAAAGTTACAGCTAATGTTGTCCTAAATGCACTCGCATCGACTTACATTGCATTTTCTGTTTCATTAGTTTTTATTGGATTTTTCAAAGATAATTTTTAAACATTTCAAAAAGAAAGGTGTATTATAGTGAAATTAGTAATATTATTTACATAAAACTTAGAATTATATTGATAAGTTACAGCAACAGTAGCAAATAATGTTGCTACAGACAATAAAGATATATGCAATAAGAACAATAATAATCCAATATCAACATCCGCATTAGTATTATAGTAACTTCAACATCAATGATTATGCCAAACATAGATTTGACATAGATATCTAATATTTAGGTTACTAACCACTACATTCCCATCTTTATATTAATATTGCAACCAACACAGCCGTGCTGGATAATAGAAATTAATATCGGCTTCTTTAAAGGAGAAGAACGACCTGGAAAATTGGAGGACCTAACCTCCCCACAAATATTCCAGGGACTCTCTCCAATTAAATTACTCAGCACAGTTGTCTACCACATTATTAAGATAGGTATTAATCAATAATTTCTTGTAGGGTATTGATGATGTTTATGGTGTTTATGAAATATCCAACAAATTATGTTTTAAAACAAACTATAACACATATACTAAACAAACTAAACTAAATAACTTACTATTCTACAAGTCCCAATGTTTTGGTAAGTCTCATATTTCTCTCTGTATTGTTTTAACATCATCGGGGCGTGGCCAGGACGCAGAGCTGCATGGAAGCCTAATCCTGTAGCTCTCTGCTAAAGGCACCTATTACAGCGACTTAAAGCACCTTAAGAAGCCCCTGTTTGCGCTGATTCTGTGTGGGAACGCTCACTGATCACTATGGATTACAGGAAAGTGAATTATAAGAAGAAGAGCGTCTCTCCCATGCCTAGAAAGCTGACAGATTTCTTTGAGGAATACAAGCAAGATGGCGACCGTCACCAGCAACATGGAGACCTGGATGACTCATCATATCATACTCCTTCACCACAGAGGAACAGATTTGCTCCCCTTCATACCCCATATCGCAGAGCTGACAAAGCAGACCTGCAGGAGGACAGTGAGGAGGATTCAGTGGATAATCTAAGGTCCCGCAGCCCTCTGAAGCCTGCCAATTCGAAGCTTCACACAGAGCGGCAGGAGACTTGTGAAACCCAGGTAGGACAAGCTCCACACCCAGCACCCATAGTGCATGCCACCCCAGACCCCTTGATGAACTTTCCAGCCACAGAACAGCCCATGACCCAGCAATTTTTTAAGGAATTTATGATTTCCTTTAGTGGTCTCTTGCAAGGCAATATGGCGGAGATCAAATCAGACATGAAGCTGCTTGCAGGTCATGTGACAGTTTGCAAGGGAGACTGACCAGAGAGTTAGTAAGACTGAAAAGAAAGTTGCAGATATCACTACTGCTTATAATGAGCTTGTGGATGCACATCAGGAGCTACGGGGTGAAGTTAAGTGGTTAAAAGAGAAGATGATAGACTCTGAGGACCGTAACAGAAGAAATAATGTCAAAATCAGAGGAGTGCCAGAGTCAGTGAAAACAGAATCTTTAATGGGGTATGTGAAAGACCTGATCAAAACCACCCTGCCTAATATAACAGAAAGCGAGTTAATAGTGGATCGGGTCCACAGGCTTCCAAAGCCTAGTTTCTTGCCTGATCATCTCCCTAGGGATGTCATCTTAAGAATTCATTTCTTTCATGTAAAGGAAAGATTTCTGGCTGCAACCAGAAGGGGGCAGAAGCTACCAGATCCCTACCAAAATCTAGCCCTGTATACTGACCTTTCGCAGGCAACACTGAGAGCTAGGAAGGAGTTTGCCCCTGTGTCTGCAACCCTCAGGCATAGGAACATATCTTACTCGTGGGGCTTTCCTACTAAAATGAACATTACTGACCAAGGAGTTACCCATGTCATCAGGAACGTGAACGAAGGTTTTGAACTGCTGAGGAAATGGGGAATCCCTGTTTTCCAACCTAAAGATGGAAGGTCTAACCAACCGGTCCGCCCGCCAAAGCAGCAACCCATGGAGTGGTCCCATGGACAAACCGAGAAAGATAAACCTCCAGAGGCTTCTACGGGAACTGGTGAATAACCACATGGTGCCTATGCCACAAACTTTTTTTCCCCCTCAGTAGACTTTTCCCCTTGGGATATGTTGTTTCATCCCTGAGGAGAACTGTCTTGTCTCAGGCTCACTGGAATGAGCCTAGGTCTGATAGGCCTTTTGTACTGACCTGAATTGAACTGGTTTGTTTTTCTTCTTTCTTCTTTTTTAATTTTTATTTAAATTTTTTTTTTTTTCAGTGATAGTGGCAAACTCTGGTGCCACTGCTGTCACTAACTTCTAACCCTTTGTTCCTTATGTCTAGGTTGTTATTGGACTGTTTATATCTGTTATTATTGTCCCAAGTTATAATCTTTTTCTCTGATAGTGCTGAAAGGAAACAACAGTGGAATGAAGCTGCTCTCTGGATTGTAAGCCGTAAGGTTAATGTGATTGTTCTGATTTTATTGTTCAGCAGATTGTTCATACATAATGATGCAAGAACTTAAGTTAATTTCACTGAATGTGAGAGGGCTCAATTCATATAGGAAAAGGTACCTATTACAGAAATTGGTAAAGGAGGAATTAGTGGATGTAATATGTTTACAAGAAACCCATTTGAACAAATTAGGGGCCTCAAAATTAAAAATACACCAATTCTCTAACATATACCACTCTACTCTGCAAAAAAAGAAGAATTGTGGTGTTCTTATAGCAGTAAGGGATTCCCTGGGAATGGTGGTGGAGAATCAGTTCAGCAGTGTTGATGGTAGAATGGTTGTGATCTCGGGAAAGATCAATTCTGAAGAAATAACATTCGCAAATATTTATTCGCCTAATACGCATCAAATAAATTTTATCAATAAAAAATTAAAAAAAGTTGAAAACCTCGCAAAAGGGCACTTGTTTATTACAGGTGACTTTAATGCAGTGGTTGACCCCCAAATAGACTGCACCGCTAAGAGTAGAAGAGCCCCCTCAATTATTCAATCCTCTTTGATAAAATCTGAATTGTATGATGTCTGGAGATGTTTACATCCCACAGATAAACAATATACATATTACTCTCCCATTCATAAGTCATTCACAAGAATTGATCTTTGCCTGACAGACAAATTTACTCTACCTCTAGTCTCAGGAATAGGCCCAAGAGTCTGGTCAGACCATTCTCCACTCTTGATCAAGTTACAACTTCAAAATCCCTCCTCCAGATCTAATATTTGGCGATTAAATAAATATATACTTCACTCTGAGCACTCATTCCCTCTTATTAAAAAAGATCTTGAAGAATATTTCAGAATCAATGACAACAAGGAAGTAACTAAGACTGTCCTTTGGAACGCCCACAAGGCCTTCATGAGGGGAATATTCATGAAGCATAGCGCCATCCAAAAATGGAAAATTCTATCATACTTACCGTAATTTTCCTTTCCTGGACTGAAGCATGGCAGTGGGCACTAATGGGTTAACTCCCTCGCACAGCGGAAGTACAGGAACCAATAAACCTAATTCCCAACCCCCTTACCCCATCTCTTTCCCTGTCCGAGCTCAGGTACTGAAGGGGTGGGCCGTGCCCACTGCCATGCTTCAGTCCAGGAAAGGAAAATTACGGTAAGTATGATAGAATTTTCCATTTTCCTGTCCTTCCGCATGGCAGTGGGCACTAATGGGAATTAACTAAGCAGTACAGACTTTGGGCGGGAAAATCATTTATTAAATTGAACTGAAGAGAGGACTTTATGCCCGAAACCAGATTTGTTTTCGGAACAAACATCCAGCTTATAACAACGAACAAAAGTAGATATAGAGGACCATGCGGCTGCACTGCAAATTTCTTCCGGCGTAGCATGAGCCTCGAACGCCCAGGACGCAGCCACCGCTCTAGTGGAGTGAGCCTTAACATGGGGAGCCTGCATAGCTTTGAGTAAATACGCCTTCTTAATACAAGCTTTTATCCAGCTTGCAATCACACGCTTAGAAGCTTGATGGCCCATAGAAGATCCTTTAAATAGCAAAAAGAGACTATCACACCTCTTGAATGCCTCGGTTCTTCGCAAGTATACTGACAAACACCTCACCAAATCCAGCTTATGCCAATTTACTTCTTCTTCCGTAGAGGGGTTAGGGAAGAAAACCGGCAACACAATCTCCTTACTAGCATGAAAGGAGGAAACCACTTTCGGGAGAAATTTCTCTGGTAGCCTTAACGTTACTTTATCATGTAACATCTTCAGATATGGTTCTTTCCTCAGCAATGCTTGTATCTCCCCCACTCTCCGTGCTGACGTTACCGCTATCAAGAAAGCAGTCTTCATTGACAGGAGGTCCAAGCTAATTGACTCCAGAGGCTCAAATGGTTCCGTCATGAGAGACTGAAGAACCAAATTCAAATCCCATGATGGCAAGATTGGTCTCACTTGCGGTTTCAGATGTTTGACTCCTTGAATAAAGCGGGTCACTAATGGATACTCCGCCCATTTGACTTTCGTCAATGCTGACAAGGCTGACACTTGTACTTTCAGGGTAGCCAAGCTGAGATTCTTCTCTAAGCCTGACTGCAGAAAATTTACTACTGCCGACTCGGTTGGTGATGTAAATGAATCTCCTGACAATGTACACCACTCCCTGAATCTCTCCCAAATCCTATGGTAGGTATTCTCTGTTGATGGCTTTCTAGCTGCCAACAGTGTGTCAATAGCCATTTCTGCGAGCCCTAGCTCTGTCAGCTCTTTCCGCTCAAAAGCCACCCCGTCAAAGCCCATTTTTGTGGGTTTGGGTGGCATATTTTGCCTTGGCATAGCGAACCCTGATGATATGGTAGTTTGACTGGATTGTCCAATGCCATTTCCCACAACCGGGCAAACCAAGGCCTTCTCGGCCACCATGGCAATACTGCTATAACTGTCGCTTTGTCTTTCTGAATTTTGTTCAATACCCTTGATATGATCGGGATCGGCGGAAAAATGTATGCCAGTTTGAACATCCACTTCAGACTGAAAGCATCCTGACACAATGCTTGCCTCTCCGGGCACCAAGAGCAGAACAGTCTCACCTTCCTGTTCCTGGATGTAGCCATGAGGTCTATCTGAGGGAGGCCCCAACGATTCACTAACGTCTGGAAACTCCCCTGTGACAACTCCCACTCCCCTGGGTGGAGTGTCCTCCGACTCAACAGATCTGCCAGAATATTCTGACGACCAGGGATATAAGTTGCTGACAAGTCGAGGAGATTGTTCTCTGCCCATTCGAAAATCTCCAAAGTCAGACTCAACAATTTCCAGCTGTGAGTCCCTCCTTGTTTCTTTATATATTTCACCGTCGTTATGTTGTCTGACTGAATGAGGACTGCTGTCCCTTTGAGCTGACTTTTGAAGCTCACTAGCGCCTGCAACACCGCTTTCAGTTCCCTTAAGTTCGAGGACCACGTTACTGCTTCCGGTGGCCATATGCCTTGTGCTGACATACATGCCGTATGAGCCCCCCATCCAAGGCTGCTGGCATCCGTCATGACCATCTGCCACGATGAGCAATCTATTGGCTTGCCTTGAGAAAGATTGAATGGATTTAGCCACCACTCCAGACTCTTCACTGTTTGTCGTGAAAGAATAATGATTTGAGACTGAGTAACTCTTTTCCACTGTTGAAGAAACTCGAACTGAAGCTGTCGAAGATGAATCATTGCCCACCTGACGGCATCCTTCGTAGCTACCAGTTTCCCTATTACCTCTTGACAGATCAGAGCCGTGGTATAAGGGAACATGATAACATTCTGCACTCTTCGAATAATGTCTTCCACTTTGCCTGGGGGAAGATATAGTCGCGACTGCTTGGTATCCACTAGAACCCCCAGGAACTCCATCCGTTGTGACGGGACCAGTTGTGACTTTTGGAAATTTATTAACCATCCATGTTCCTCTAGAACCGTAATGGTCAGCTGGACCTGCTGGTTCAGAAGTTGTTCGTTTGAGGCCTTTATCAACAGGTCGTCCAAATAGGTGAAGATCTGTATGCCCTGCAGGCGTAGGGCGGCTATGATTGGAGCCAGAACTTTTGAAAAGGTTCTCGGTGAAGACGCTAGCCCAAAGGGAAGTGCTCGGTATTGAAAATGCTCCCCTCTTACCGAGAACCTGAGGAATCTCTGGTGACTTAAGAAAATAGGGACATGAAGATATGCATCTCGCAAATCTATCTTTGCTAGCCAATCGTTTATCCGTAGGTTCTGCGAAATAATACTCAATGTCTCCATTTTGAACGACTTTACTTTCAGGAATGAATTTAATGCTCTGAGATCTAAGATAGCTCGGAACTCCCCCGACGCCTTTTTCCTGAGGAAGATTGGAGAATAGACACCTTGTCCCTTGTGGTTTTCCGGCACTGCTGAAATTACTTCCTTTTCCAACAGCTCTAATAAAATGTGATTCATTGCTCGATGAGCTTCCGGAGTTTTCGGAACCTTTGATTCCACAAACATGCTTCTGTTTGGCTTTTTTGAAAACTCCAAGTGGTAACCTAAGGATACCACCTCCTGGACCCAACTGTCCATCGTAGTTTTTCCCCAGACTGCCTGGAATTGAAGTAGTCTTCCCCCTACTGGCGGCAGCTGGGCCTGAACACCGTCAGAACGATTTAGGCTTTCCCTGCTTGAACTCTTTTTTGAGCTGATTTTGCACGCGATTTCTCCAAAAGGGCTGCCTATCAAATTGCCTTCCAGGCCTATAGGTCTTAGCCTCCTTAAACGGCATTCTGTCCACCCAGCCTGCACGGACTGGCTGACGTCTCATACGCCTTTCTTGCGGCAAAAAGGAGCTCTTGCCCGCCGAAGCCTTAGAAATAATACTGTCGAGTTTTGGCCCAAACAGCAACTCCCCCTCGAAAGGGAGCGCACACAGATTGAACTTGGAAGGGGTATCTGCTTGCCAATGTTTTAGCCACAGCATCCTCCTAGCTGCCACTGCATACCCCATATTTCTGGCTGCCAATTTCAGCACCTCCAATGATGCATCCGTGATGAAATCAATAGCCACCTTTATATCATCAACTAGGTGACCCACCTTGTCTTTGTCTCCAGCCAGCTGCAGCTCAGTTTCTATCTCTTGCAGCCAGATCTTGGATGCCTTCGCCACACACGTGACTGCTACCGCTGGCTTGCAGAGTAGCCCCGAAACCGAATAGGCCTTCCTTAACACTGTATCCTGTCTCCTTTCTACAGGATCTTTCAAAGAAACCCCCTCATCCACTGGTAATGTGGTCTTACGAGCCACCCTTGTGATTGCAGCATCCACTTTGGGGGGGTTGGTCCACCGACTCACATCCCCCTCCGCATACGGGTACATCTTCTTCATGTGTCTAGGTTCTGAGTACTTTTTATCTGGTACTGCCCACTCTTCCTTAATAATATCTTTTAGTACATCGTGGACTGGAAATACCAAATCTTTCTTTCCTGATGATTTAAACATTCTGTCCTGCTTTTTCTCTTGTTCAGTGCCTTCTAATTCCAATACTTTCCGGACAGCTTTTATTAGAGGTTCAACTAGATCCAAATCAAACGAGGAATCTTCATCCAATACAATTAGCTCCTCTTCCTCCTCTGAAGTAGCTGAAAGGCTACACCTCGCTGCCCCCTGCTGACGTGCTTCACACTCCGCAGACATCTTAGGATCACGGCTCTCTTTCCCCATTACTGGGGCACTGGGACCCACTTTCTGTATCACATTAGCTGTCACAGTTCCCACTAGGTCCTCCAGGGATTTGGCCATAGACTCTTTAAACCAGTCTCTCATAGCACTCCACTGATCATCTGCTCTCTTGCCAGACATAGATTCCCAGCACATTAGGCATACTTTTTTGTTATGCATCGCTGGATTATCACATACTGAACACTCTTTTTCCACCGCCTTCCTTGAATGATGACTCCTCCTCCTAGGTGACCTACAGAGAAATGAGTCTGTTACCATCACATAGGAGTCACCATACATCTCTCTGATACACTTACCCCCTAGAGGATGACCGGGATCTCCGGCTCCTAGAACTCATGCTCTGAAAAAAGAGGAGTAAACATAAGTAGCTGTACAGTTCACATAGGTCCCCAACAGGTAGGCCTGCAACACCGCTTACATTCAGGCTCTCCCAACTAGCAAGCGGCTCCTGCTGCATGTACTGCATACAAAACCTGCTGTACAACAGGTAATGGGCCCTTTAAGAGCTAAGGGCGCCTTGAGATGACATCATCGTCAAGCCCCAGCGTCTTACCGCGGGATCCGACTTATTGCGCTCAGAACGCCTTACTGCACACACCGCGTCTTACCGCGTTCTAAGAGCCCAGCTACCAGGCTCCACCGGCTATATGTGAACCGGTCGCTTCGGTGAGGCAGAGAGAAACCGCACCGGCACAGGGGAATCCTTCCTGATGCGAGGACAGGAAAAAAGAGATGGGGTAAGGGGGTTGGGAATTAGGTTTATTGGTTCCTGTACTTCCGCTGTGCGAGGGAGTTAACCCATTAGTGCCCACTGCCATGCGGAAGGACAGGAAAGAAAAAATTTAGAGAGAAAACTAATTCCTTGCTAAAAACAATTAAGTCCCTTGAGTCTGAAATTTTTAACAAAAATAAAACAGAATTAATTCCCAAACTCAAAGAAACCCGTCAAGAATTGGCAGACTGTTTGTACCAGCAATACGATAAGTGGCAGTCCATTTTAAAAGAAACCTGGTACTATGGAAAAAATAAAGCGGGTAAAGCCATGGCCCAAAAAATAAAGGGAAGAAGGATATATCAGAGAATAGTCAAAATAAAAAATCCAAAAACAAATTCAGAAGTCCATCATCCTAAAGAAATTGTAGAGGCATTAGCCTCATACTATGAAAATCTCTATAATCTAGAGAAAAACCCAGAAACTCACGTCCCATCAAATCAAGAAATTGATAAATACTTAGAAGGCATAGAACTACCTGTTCTCACAGAGTTTGAGCAGAAGCAGATAGGGGTCCCCTTTCGTCAACAGGAAGTAGAAGATGCTATAAGAAATTTGAAAAGGGATAAGGCACCAGGAGCAGACGGTTTTGTTAATGATTATTATAAAAAATTTATGTTTGTTCTCGCTAAGCCATTAACTGAGATGTTTAACGAAGTTGCAGCCCTTGGTGTCTTCCCAAAAGAATCTTTATCGGCCATCATCACAACCATACCAAAAGAGGGAAAAGACCTGACAGATCCAGGCAACTACAGGCCAATATCTCTCTTGAATACTGATGTAAAAATATATGCAAGAGTTATTGCAAATAGGTTGGCCCCATTAATACCTCAACTGATCCACCAAGATCAGGTAGGATTTATCAGAAATAGATGGTACGAGAAAGGTCCTTGCCTTGTTGCACAAAATCAGACTCTGTCGAACGCCTACCCTCTTTGTCTCTTTAGACGCGGAGAAGGCGTTCGACAGAGTCAGTTGGGCTTATATGGCTAAGGTGTTAACAAAATTCGGTTTTTCTGGATTTATATTTAAAGCAATTTTGGCCCTCTATTCCCAACCTTCTGCCAAAGTATTATCTTCTGGAACATTGTCCCTCCCCTTTGAAATTAGTAATGGAACCAGACAAGGCTGCCCACTCTCCCCGTTAATCTTTATCTTGTACCTTGAACCCCTTGCTCAGAAAATTAGGGACAACCCACAAATTCATGGTATACAATTAGGGAATTCCAGCACCAAATTGGGATTGTATGCGGACGATATCCTACTTTACCTACAGAAGCCCCTCATATCCCTGCCAAACTTAAATTCAGAACTTGACCTTTTCTCAAGGATCTCCTATTATAAATTAAACCAAAATAAAACAGTAATTCTCCCCTGTCATGTATCCCAAACTATTGTAAACACTTTAAAAAGCTCCTGCCAATATTCTTGGACTGATAAATCCATAAAGTACTTAGGTATTTTATTAACTCCCTCAATTGCCCAACTTTATAAAGAAAATTATGTCCCCTGGCTAACCAAATTGAAATCTCACTTAGAATCCCTAGCAAAGTTAGAATTCTCCTGGCTAGGAAGGTCAGCCGCTTTCAAAATGATGCTGTTACCCCAACTTTTATATTTATTTAGGAATCTTCCGATTAAAGTCCCCCAGAAATTCTTTATCACCTTACAAAAATTATTAAACAAATTTATCTTAATGAACAGACACTCTAGGTTCTCTAATAAGATCCTCACCACACACACTTCCAACCTAGGCCTTGGAGTTCCTGACATTGAGAAGTATTATAAAGCAACTGTTCTTGAGCAGTCCAGACCAATTTGGGCAAACGATGTTTCTAAACATTGGATCAGTATTGAGGAGGAACAATTACCTTCTGGAACGTTTAAATCATACTTGGAATCCAGGATGGTCTGGAAGGTCCAACAAAAAGTCAGGAACCAACAAAAAGTCAGGAACCCTATTACTGCTAACACCTTTAAAGTGTGGAAGGAAATGATGAAACTGTGTAAGAAAGATACGTTGGCTGTTGACACCCCTACATCACTGTCAGTATTACATAATGTTATTAAGAATATTAATCTAGATCACTGGCAGACATGTGGTTTATCAACAATTGAAGATCTGTTAGAAGGTTCAAGTATTAAACCCTTTGATGAACTAGTGGCAACATATGATATCCCAATAACAGATAAAATACTATATAATAAAATTCATAAATTTCTAGCCAGGCACCCCTTTAATCCCATCACTTTTACTCCCCAAATTAATAGATTAATTAAGCCAGAAGGAAGCAATAAAAAGGGTACATCCATCTTCTATAGAACATTATTGGATCTAGTAGGAGATTCCCCCAAGTGGCAGTTAAACAATTGGCAGGAGAATTTTCAGATTGACATATCAGAAGAAGATTGGAAGGCAGCATATAGATCCTTGAGAAATGCATCTCATTGTGTCTCTCATCAAGAGGGCTTTATTAAAACCATTTGGCAGTGGTATATGACACCTGAACGAATTTTTAAATTTGATCCTAAATCATCACCCTTGTGCTGGAGAGGATGCAATCAGACAGGTTCTCTGATGCATGTTCTATGGAGCTGTCCTAAATTACAGAGACTCTGGGAAGATATTGACAAATTTCTTAAAAAACTTCCTGTATCACTAGAAACAATCCCCCCTGGAATGGCCTTGCTTCATCTAGGTACCATGGACCTGCCACCTCAGGAAAGACTGATAATGAATCATATTTTATTGTTACTAAAAATCTCATAGCAGCTAATTGGAAGTCCCCAATTATACCCAAGCTTGAAGACATTTTAAAAATAGTAGATTCCAATCTTTTAGCTGAAAAGGCTTGGGCCATAAGATGTGGCAATCTCCAGTCTTTCCTGGGAAGGGCTAGTTTATGGCCTACAATATACATACAATCTAAACTTTCAGAACTTTAGAGTTTTGAGATCAGAACTATAATCCCCTCCTCTCACAGGACACATATATGTAGAACAGTATATCCGGTTTCATTTGGCCTTATTGGATGTCAATTGAATCTTAATTTTTGGAAAATACAGGGAAAACTTTCTGTTCTATACTTTGAAGATATTGGGACTTGTAGATTAGTGTTTGTTTGTTTGTTGTTAGTTATTCATAAGTTATGGGTTTTTATTGGATATTTATCACCAGATCACCAGATATTACCAGATATGACTTAGAAGTTGAAATAGGAGTATAAAAAGGTGGATACTACACAATTATACAAATATAAATACCATCAGTTCAACCTATATGCACGTGTGAAATATGCATGTTGATTTAAGTGAATATTGTTAGCTATCATAACGTAGACTATAGTTTAATCATTATTGTTGTTTTACTGTTAACTACTACTGTTGCTGTGATTACTATCATTAAATGTATATGTTTGATGTAATGACATTACTAGATTCACTACATTTATTATTGAAATGTTTGTAAAATTTCTTTCTTGAAAAACCCAATAAAAAACTATTGAAACCGTAAGTCTATGGGAATGCATTCTGGTTAACATTAGCTGTAACTTTTGGGAAAGTTGTCAGGGCTGCAAAATCAAAATGGCATTAGAATTAGCCTTCAACACTACACCTTCAACACGTTTTGCATCAAAGAAAAGCAACAGGAACACTTGCAAAAGCACTGTGCCAATCAGAAAATTTCTCATAAATTTCTGACCAAAACCACAAGGATTTTTTCCTCTTATTTATCAATACATTTTCCCAAAAATTATCTGTGCCGGAAACAACTCAATAAAATCGGGAAAAAATTTGAATCATACAAATTTTTCATATTTGATGCCTGAAAACAGATCAGGATATATTTGGGATTTATTCCATGAACATGGCAGGTCTGAGTTGGAGTACTTTTTATTCGGACTTTTAACACCCTCTGGGTTTAATAAATTCTGAAAAATTCAAGTTATTTTCTACTAAAATTTAGATTCTATATTAAAAAAAACCTTGAATCTTTCGAGTGTAGGCATTCTGACTTTAATAAATAACTCCCGAAGTATAACTGTTTTGCTTGATAAATAAAACTAAAGACTTTATGAACGGAGATACCTACATTAAGTTATATGTATATCTTTTGGCAATTTATCAGTCAATTCAACTTTCTATTTGTTTCATTAATTTTTGAAGTATTTTTTTACAACCTATTTTATATTAAACTAGTTAATTTTTCTATTATTAAATAACATATTACAAATTTAAATATTTAATATTTGCTTTGGCAGCCTTATCTTAGTTTACCTGCTGTTTCTTTCAGAGTTGTTGTACTGCTGTACAAGTGATAAAATGCAGATGGCATATTCTTATCAACATTTCTGTTTGTGATGGTTCTGAGGCTTGATGTTGTCCTTCATTGCTTGTGAGAGTTTTGTAGCTTAGTCTGAAGCGCATAACATGTAGTAGCTAAGATTTTTTTCTGTTTTTAAATGTTTAGTTTGCTTCAAAAACTGTATGTCTGCAGATGTATGTATGTATGTATAACTTTATTTGTAAAGCACTGTTATGGAGCCTGCAGCGCTGTACAGTGCATAAAAGTACAATATATATATATATATATATATATATATATATATATATATATATATATATATATATATATATATATTATATATATATATATATATATATATATATATATACTTTCCAATGAGTATCCGCACTCCAAAGCTGCTGTTAATGGCGGGGTGCACGGTAATTTTGTATGTATCAATTATCTTCAGACCAGCACTCCCTTTAAAAACTTGGTAATTTTATTGTTGCATAGTATCAAGTACCCGACCTTTCGGTCCACATTTGGACCTTTTTCAAGGATCAAGTATCCACATGACCAAAGCAAGGTGCACACAGTTAATAGCAGCCAATTAAGGCCCGCATAAGAAGAGGTGTCCACATTTACTTATTATTGACGTATTTCCCCACAACCATATGGGACTTAACCTCTATATGCAAATACACAATACAAGATATCCAGGACCATACAGATTATATTAAAAAGCAATATTTATTGTCACCATGCCAAATATCTAAAATCATTTAAAATAAGCAGCGCTGCTTAGGGGGTGGGGATCCCATTTATCCTATTTTGCATATGTTATACAATACAGCACAATGTAAGAAACTGCGTGCACGCTATAGATCAAGACCTCCAATGTATGTGGATTGCAACCAACTGGATAAATCCGTAATTGAGTGTTCATAGGATGAGGAGAGCGACAGTCGTCGCGGCTGTAGTATAGGTAACCATTAAAGTGCTCAATTTGATGGTAGAAAAAGTACTTGTTGGAATCAGTTATAGGATATCTGATTTAAAACGGCATGTGAGGGCGAAGCCGGTGTGGGGTTAATTCTTTAGTGCCCAGAATGATGCAGTCTTGAATGGTATAAATGTAGGCACTAGAAGAGGGAATATCCTCTATACATATCCAATGGACATTCAGATCCCGGTACTCTGGTGGTATGGCAATCGCTATATGATGGTATTTATCCCACCACTCCGCAGCAAGCCACTGTTCAAGATAGAGAAATTACTGACCGTGATGGATCACCTCTCACACCGGCTGCTCATCGCTCCATACTCACATCCGACTCCCGCAATCACTTGAGCTTCTGATGCGCATCATCCTCAAGACGGAAAACAGGAAACCGCAAATCCCCTCGCAGCGCTGTGCCTCGACAGCTGTTTCGCCGCTACCTGCGGCTTTGTCAAGAGACCGACAAACCGGAAATGACATCCTTTTGAGGGTAAAGTCACATGACTCCAATGGTCATAATTGCCACAACATTGTTGCATAAAGCTTTCAAATGTCACTAGTATCGATGTAGTAACATCGTTGGCGTAATATACAATCTAAGGATATCCTTTAAACCAAAATAAACAGTAATACACAATCAATTGCATCCTATATTAAACAAAAAAATGAATGAAAATGAAAAAGAAAAATAAACATATAAAGGTGAGCTTTATTGTGGCACTATTCACATAGCTACTCGCTAGGTTTGTATACCCCTAAGGCATGGTAATAAGATACACAATAGATGAATATCCAATAGGTCCTGGACATATGATCAAAAATTCTCGATTGTAAGTATGTATATATAAATATAAATATTAAATTCCCAAAAATAAATATATTAGAAAAATCAGAAGGAAAAAGGAAAGAAAAAGAAGAGAAGGAAAATTGATATGTATACAGAATCAGTACAGTTCTAGACAAAAAGTATGGTATAAGATCATCAGAAAGGCCCAAATGGGCAGCCAAATATATATATCATACTAAAGGTCATTCAGCATCCTGTCCTATCATTTATTTACAAAAGCTTGAAAGTTAAGATGGCCATTCAAACCAAATTCAGATTTGTAAGTATGAAGTCTGAAGATCCATGTTGTTTCCAACTGTAATAATTTATTGTCCAAGTCGCCCCCCCTAATGTCCCCATGTAGGCGGTCAATGCCCTGAAAATAGGAACCTGCATGGTGTCCATTGTGCATGCAAAAAATGTGTTTGGCGATTGCTGATAGCAGATTACAATTTCTAATATCGCGCATGTGCTCATATATGCGTCTCCTGAAGGGCCTTTTCGTCTTGCCAACATATTTGCTACCACAATGACAGGTAAATAGATAAATCACATGTGTGGTCGTGCAACACGTATAATGGTACATGCCATAATTGACTTTTCCATTTCCAAAACTTGTAGACACTCTAATATATTGGCACTGTTCACATGTGCCACACTTGTAGCTGCCCAATGTTTTACAACATGTCGTTCTCGGTTGGGGTTGGAAGTGACTATGAGTAAGTGAGTCACCAATACTAACATTCCTCCTATAACTAAACAGGGGACGAGGGGACACCAGTTTTACCCACAATGGGGTCCTTTGATAATATGTTCCAATGTTTGTATATTGAGGAACGAATTTCCTTATCATTGGTATTAAAAGTCAGTACCAGTCGTGTGGCTTCCTGTGTCTCAGGGGAGGAAGTCTGGGTGTTAGAATTCCGACATTTGTAAAGTAGTTCTTCCCTGTTAAGGGATAGAGCATGTTGGTATGCCCTACGGAGACATCGTGTTTTATAGCCCCGTAGTTTAAATCTCTGGTAAAGGGAGTAGGCCTCTCGTTTAAAATCCTCATCTGTAGAGCATATTCGCCTCAATCTTATGTATTGTCCCTTGGGAATACCCTCAATGCATCTATGAGGATGCATTGATTGGGCATGTAAGAGGCTATTGCCCGCTGTTTTTTTACGATATAGGTTAGTGGACACCTGACCATCCTGGCCTACTTTTATCTCTGTATCCAAAAATTCCAATCTAGTCCTGTGATAATTTAAAGTTAAGGTTAAGTTAAATTTGTTGACGTTCAATTTCGCTACAAATTCCTGTAATAATTTTTCTGGGCCTTGCCATATTAGCATGATGTCATCGATATATCTGTGCCAACGTAGCACATGAGGCAAGTATATCTCATATTCATCAGCCGTAAAGACATGGTGCTCCCATTCTCCTAAAAATAAATTAGCGTAGCTAGGGGCACATCTGGCACCCATAGCTACGCCCTGGCGTTGTAAATAGTAAATGCCATTAAAAAGAAATACATTGTGATGTAAAACAAAATCTAATGCTTGCAAAATAAATCTGTGTTGTTCAGAAATTGGTTTATGCATGCGTTCAAAAATCAGTTGTATGGCTTCAAGGCCCAGGGAATGTGGTATACTCATATACAGGGCCTCTACATCCAGCCCCACCAGGATACAGTCCGAATCTAAGATTAGGCCGTTAATTTCCCTCAGTAGATGGGTAGTGTCCACTATGAATGAGTCTAATTGTGACACCAAGGGTTGTAGCACCATATCAATATACCCACTGATTGGTTCTGTAAGTGAGCCACACCCAGACACAATCGGTCTTCCTGGCGGATCACTAAGGGACTTGTGGACCTTAGGAAGGGCATAAAATGTGGGAGTTCTGGGATGTGATACTTTGAGATATTCGAGTGTATTCTGATCAATTATACCACCGCGGTATGCTTGATCGAACAGATCAAATAGTTTATCCCTGTGTCCTTGTATGTGTGGTAAGAGAATGGGCTTATACCATTGTTTGTTGTTCAAAATTCTGGTACACATCATAATATATTGGGAGGAATCCATAATTACGATATTGGAACCCTTATCTGAGGGCTTTATCACAATATTAGAGTTGCCCTTTAGCTCTTTAAGGGCCTGAATTTCTTGCTTTGTAAGATTTGGTTTTTTTATATTTTTAGTCAAATGTAAAATGTCCTCCGTAACACTTCGTACAAAAGTATCAATCGCCCCATTTTCTGAGACATTGGGGTATCGGCAAGATCTTTTCTTGCATGAGGGTAATTTAATATGATCTGAGGAATTTTCGGACCATAAGTCCTGAATGTCTTGCAGCAATAGCTGCTCTTCCTCCATTCTGGGATCATCCCACAATTCCATAAGAATTTTAAGCGTTTTGAAATCATTCACGTTGAACTGACTGAGGTCAACAGTATTATGTCTACTTTTAGTCCATTGTAATTTTAGGAGCAATTTTCGTGCAAATAAGTGAACATCCTTAATTAAGGAAAATTGATCAAGTGACTTAGAAGGTACAAAAGAAAGTCCCTTTTGTAATAACCCCGTGATGGTGGAAGTGAGATGAGTGCTTGATAGATTTATTATTTGTAAATCATTGTGATGTGATGGTGAAGCTGCATTTCCTGTGACAATCACAGGTTGAGTGACTGTAAAAAACTAGTGCCTACTGGTGATGGTGTATCCTGAGACAAGTTGAACAGGAATGGCGCTTTAACGCTTTTCTCCTGGACAACTTGTGACGTGACCTGTTCCTTGTGAAATACCGTATTAAATTTGCGCTTTTTGCGATCCATGTGCTTACGTGTGAATGAAGATGTGTCGGACCCGCTCGTTTCATTCTCTGAATATGTTTCACGATCCGAATTTGCCTTGGTGTTTTTATTCTGGTGCCTCCCCTGAAAACCCTTTGTGCTCCCATTACGATCAAATGTGTTCTGAAAATTACGTCTTTTCTTATTCCATTGATAAACATGTTTGTTCTCATAATCCAAAATGTCCCTTTTAAATTTCCGTTTTTTCACCTGCATAATTTCAGCATTAAGGTTATCCATAAATGACTTTAGGTTATCATCCAATCTCCTAAACTCATCATTGGATTCATATTCCTTTAATTGATCGCACAGTTGTTTCTGTTGTGCTTTAATTGATTCTAATTCTTCAATATTATATTGCTTTAGAAGGGACATAAGTTTATGAGAACATTCACTCAATACCTCCTCCCATTGCAGCTTGAATGATTGTGGTGTTTCCTCAAAAGAGGGAAATAGCTGTACACGTAAACCCCTTGGGATAATGCCCCTCGTCATATATTCCTCCAAACATATGATGTTCCAAAATATATTTAAACGCCGTCGTAGCAAATTTTTACTTTTAACCATTAGGTGGGACATTGTAAGGGATCCCTTGCTAGTAGAAGCAGCGGATCCTGAAAATACTGATTTGGCTAATGAGGCCCATTTGTTATCATCCGAAAAAAATTCCATGTCTAAAAGAAGAAAAGAAAAAGAAAGAAAAAGAAAAGAAAAAGAGAACGAAAAAAAAAAAAAAAAAAAAAACCCAAAACAACCCAAAACCAATAATTCAAAACCTAATGGTTGAGTACAATTACTCTGCCCAAACCTTGCTAATTAGAGAATTCTAGTCCCAACCTTAGTATCAAGTATCCATATGACCCAAGCAAGGTGCACACAGTTAATAGCAGCCAATTAAGGCCCGCATAAGAAGAGGTGTCCACATTTACTTATTATTGACGTATTTCCCCACAACCATATGGGACTTAACCTCTATATGCAAATACACAATACAAGATATCCAGGACCATACAGATTATATTAAAAAGCAATATTTATTGTCACCATGCCAAATATCTAAAATCATTTAAAATAAGCAGCGCTGCTTAGGGGGTGGGGATCCCATTTATCCTATTTTGCATATGTTATACAATACAGCACAATGTAAGAAACTGCGTGCACGCTATAGATCAAGACCTCCAATGTATGTGGATTGCAACCAACTGGATAAATCCGTAATTGAGTGTTCATAGGATGAGGAGAGCGACAGTCGTCGCGGCTGTAGTATAGGTAACCATTAAAGTGCTCAATTTGATGGTAGAAAAAGTACTTGTTGGAATCAGTTATAGGATATCTGATTTAAAACGGCATGTGAGGGCGAAGCCGGTGTGGGGTTAATTCTTTAGTGCCCAGAATGATGCAGTCTTGAATGGTATAAATGTAGGCACTAGAAGAGGGAATATCCTCTATACATATCCAATGGACATTCAGATCCCGGTACTCTGGTGGTATGGCAATCGCTATATGATGGTATTTATCCCACCACTCCGCAGCAAGCCACTGTTCAAGATAGAGAAATTACTGACCGTAAAAGGATGATACAAAAACGTTAAAAACTCACATTAAATAACAAAGTGCTTCATCTCAAACCAATCAGTGCCCTCATTCAATTAGCATTTCAGTGTGAATTATGTGTTTCAATTAAGTGCATATAGCCAATATCCATATATATTAAAATTAACAATTTCGTGTCCATCATGTAAATATCAACATTGCATAAATAAACATCTATGTATCTCCATAAAAAATATAAATACGTGAATAAATATTTAATATTCTTGAATACAACCGTGTCTGTTATAATTTAAAAGATCTACTTGTAATACTTAAAAACATCCACAAGATGTGTGTTTCAAAAAAGTTCATGTTATAGTGTCCATAAAATCCAAGTGTAACAAATCCTAAAAGGAAACAAAAGACAAAAAACGAAACAGTAACTATTACTAAAAATCTTAATTAATACACTGTAACAACAACTAAGGTAAAACGAAACAAATTGTCTGCTAACCCTAATCTGTTTCCAGGAGACATTCAATTTAAAAAGCAACTTAAGTTAACTTGTCCATTCATACCATAAGGCATCATACAATTCAACTCATAAATCCAGAATGCCTCCCTTTTCTATATTGCCTCCCCTTGGGTGAGCTCTAACATGCTCAATGGGCATACATCTGAAAGAAGAGGCATCATCCGAATAGGATGAAAAATAGTAAAAGTAGAAGTAAAACTGATGGGAAACAGGATATAGCTCAGGCCAAACGGCCTCGGCCCAATGCTTAGCCATAGGCTGCTGAGCTATATCCTGTTTCCCATCAGTTTTACTTCTACTTTTACTATTTTTCATCCTATTCGGATCTAAGGCTGCCCTTATGCTTGACCTGTGCATGCCTATCCTTTCTTTTAGTGGTTTTATTGTCTTGCCACAATAGAACAATCCGCAAGGACATTTTATAATATACACTACCATTGCAGGTCATTCGCTGCCGCACTGCATATTTTTTACCCGTGTAGCAGTGTGTGAAGTGGGTTCCTAAAATAAGTGTGCCACACATCACACAACCTTTACAATTGTGTACTCCTGGACGTATCGCTAGCTCTGACCTATCATGTCTCTTGTCATACTTGTCCCTCGGATCTGAAGGACTCAATTGCTCCTTCAAGTTCCTTGAGCGTGAATAACTGAATCTAGGTCTCTTACTCACTCTCCCTCTCAGCTGCTCATATATACTACATCCCAGTGTTTGAGTATGATCTGTTTTACCTCAGAACTTCTTAAACTGTATTGACTGGTGTAGTAAATCTTACCTTTCGGTCAGCGTTTATCTGGTTTGTTGGTTGTGTCTACCACCTGCAACAATTCATCAAACATTTAAACTCTCTGCCCATTTCAATATGTTATCAATCAATTGTCTCGGGTAGCCTCTTTGAGCAAATTTCTCACTCATAACCTTTAAATCCAGTCTCCTCTTGGAGATCTCACTGTCAATTCTGGCCACCCGTAACATTTGCGACTTGGGCAGTGAGTTCACTAGGTGTCTGGGGTGGTGAGTACTGTGATGCAGTATGATGTTCCTGTCAATCGGCTTGGTAAATATACACGTCTGTAACCTCCCTCCATTTTTGTATACTGTCACGTCCAAGAAATTTCCGATGTCCTTGCTGAAACTCATCTTAAGTTTTACTGGACTATCCAATTGATTTAATTGCTCCACAAATTCAATTAGTTCTCCAATGGGCCCCAACCATAAAAAGAAAATATTGTCGATATAGCGCCTGTAAAAAGCGAAACAAATTATGTGGAAAAAATGTGTTGGGTTTCAAATTCCCCCTTTTTGAAACACACTGGTGACATCTTGTGGATTTTTTTAAGTATTACAAGTTGATCTTTTAAATTATAACACAGATACGGTTGTATTCAAGAATATTAAATATTTATTCACATATTTATATTTTTTATGGAAATACATAGATATATATTTATGCAATGTTGATATGTACATGATGGACACAAAATTATTAATTTTAATATATATGGATATTGGCTATATGTGATAGGCACTTAATTGAAACACATGATTCACACTGAAATGCTAATTGAATGAGGGCACTGATTGGTTTGAGATGAAGCACTTTGTTTGTTAATGTGAGTTTTTAAAGTTACGTATATACAGGGAAGACAAATCACATAAAAAATATATACAGAATCATATTAGGACAAGGAGCTTAAGTGCTATGTAGTAAGAGACATAATGGAAAGGAGGTCCCTGCCCCATAGAGCTTACAGTCTAAGTGGATGGGAGGCTAACACACAGGCACACATTGGAGATGAAAAAAGTGCACAAGATAAGGCATAGTCAGTAGGCACAGAACTAGGCTAATGTTCTTTTGCTCCAAAAGGTAGGCTCTCTTTTCTTGAAGAGATTGAGAGAGGGTTCCTTATGGAGAAATTCAGGGATGGAATTCCAGAGGTAAGGAGCTGCAAGATGGAAGGTGGCAGTGGATGTGGATGGTGTGAAGAGAAGGTGGTTCTGAGAAGAATGGAGAAGATGACTAGGAACATATTGCGAGACAAGAGAAGAAATATAGTGAGGAGCAGAGGAGTGAAGGGCTTTGAATGTTAGCAGAAGGGTTTTATATGCTATCCTTTGCTTAACAGGCAGTCACGCTAAGGATTTTAGTTGGGGTTGAGCAGGTTCCCTTTTAGGAGAGAGCAGAAGGATCCTGGTAGCAGAGTTTAAGATTGATTGGAGGGGAGAGAGATGAAAGTCAGGAAGACTGGTTAGGAGGAGATTGCAATAGTCTAAACGGGATAAGATATGGCATAATTTGTCTGTGGTTTGTGAAAGAAACAGGCGTATTTTTGCTATATTATAGAGAAAGAAACAGGGTTTGGCAGTATTATTTATAAATAAGGGAGAGTGACTGGTAAAAAATGACCCCCAAGCAGTATGCGGAGTTAACTGGGTTAATGGTCATACCATCAATAGTAATGGTGAAAGGAAGAGAAGGGCTTAGCTTGGGTGGAAAGATCATGAGCTCAGTCTTGGCCAAGTTGAGTTTGAGGTGGCGTTGGTTCATCCAGGAAGAGATAGCCAAGCAGTCTGCTTAGTGAGGGAGTGTCTAAATATATCGGAATGTCATCCTCATACAGGTGATATTTAAGGCCAAATGAAGATATAAGGTCTCCTAAAGAGAGAGTGTACAAGGAGAACAACAGAGGACCAAGTACAGAACCCTGAGGCACCCCCACATTAGGATGAACCAGAGGAGAGGATTTGTTTGCAAAAGTAACAGAGAAGGAGCAGTCAGAAAGGTAGGAATAGAACCAGGCTGCAGCTTGATCATGGATGCCAATTGAATGGAGAACTTGCATTAGAACAGAATGTTTAACAGTATAAAAAGCAGAAGATAAGTCCTGGAGAATGAGAATAGAGTAATGCCTTAGCAGTCTGGAGATCGTTTGCAACTCTACATTAGGCAATCTCAGTGGAGTGTGCAGGTCGAAAGCCAGACTACATAGGGTCAAGCAGATTATTGGTGCTGAGAAAGTTAGTAATACGGGGGAAGATGAGAAGTTAGCTGTAAGAGAGAGACAGGACGGTAAGAGAGAGACAGGACGGTAGTTAGACAAACACGATGGGTCCAGTGTAGCCTTTTTCAGGATGGGCTTGACACAGGCCTGTTTGAATAATGAGGGGAAAGTAGAAGATGTTAGTGAGGAATTGAATATATGAGTAAGTACTGACGTGAGGACAGGAGCACACTGTTTTAGTAGAGGTGATGGGATAGGATCAAGTGAACAGTTTGTTGATAGAGAGGATAGGAGACGTTTAGAGACTTCAGCCTCAAATATACGATCAAAAGAATTGAAAAAGGAAATAGAAGCTTTAGGGGAAATGAGAATATTGGTATCTGAGGGGTGAGAGAATTTTTTGTGGATAGAGTCAAATTTGCTTTCAAAGAAGTCAGCAAAGTCCTGGGGGGTATGTTCAGTGTATCATTTGTAGAGGGATGAAGTAGCGAGTTGAATATTGAAAACAAGCACGCGGGTTGGATTTATTGTTATTTATGAGTGTATTGTAGTACTGTTGTTTAGCCTGGGAGGGCAGTACAAAGGCAGCCCATGAGAAATTTATAGTGGAGGAAGTCAGCTTTTCTATGGGATTTCCTCCACATGTGTTCTGCCACTCGTGTACAGGACCGCAGAAATCACGTCTGGCCATTCATCCAGGGACGGGGATTGCGGGCTCGACTGCGTTGTGGCTGCAGAGGGGCAAGGGTATCAATAGCAGCAGACAGAACTGAGTTGTATGTATTTACCAGGGAATCAAGATCAGAGGAAGTATTGATGGAGGAGAAGCTAGAACTGAGAGAGTCAGATAGAGCAGTTACATCAACAGCGCGGGTGTTACGAACCATAATTTTTGGTTGAGGGTTAGCAGAGGGGGGAGTGTGCGAGATAGAAAAAGAGCTAAGATGGTGATCAGAGAGAGGAAAAGGATCAATGTTAAATGTAGAAAGTTTTAGGTTTTTAGTAAAGACCAGATCTAGGCAGTGACCATCCTTCTGGGTAGGTGTATTTGTCCACTGCTGGAGATCAAAGGAGGTGGTTAAATGGAGAAAGCATGATGGCCAGGACTGGTTTATCAATGTGACAATTGAAGTCACTCAGAATAATTGCTGGCCTGTCAGAGCATAGGAAAAAAAGAGAGCCAAGATTCAAAGTCAGAGATAAGTGTGACAGGAGATTGAGCAGATGATGGTCTGTAAACAACAGCTACTCATGCAGCGAGAGGGAAGAACAGTTGAACTGCATGCAACTCAAAAGACAAGAAGGAAGAAAGTGTAGAGATTAGTTGATAGCCGCAGGAAGTGGAGAGCAGAATGCCTACTCCTCCCCCACGGCCAGTAGTGCGGGGGGTATGAGAGAAGGAGATACCGCTATAAGAGAGATCTGCCTCAATAGCATTGCCATTCTGAGAGAGCCAGGTCTCAGTTAGGACAAAGAGCTTAAGAGACTAAAGCTGGCCATATACGCAAAGATCCGATCGTACGAATCATCCTACGATCGGACTTCCCCATCTCCCGACCTGCCACTAACCATTCCAATCAAATAAAGTATAAAAAGAACAGCCGATGTTCTGCCCCTGACAGCAACTGTACGAAAGTTATGTCCGACAAAAGCTAGTGACAGTATCCCTCTGAAAATCGTATGATCGGCAGTACATGCAGAGATATAATCTTTTAACCTGTCCGATTGACTAAACGACCGATCTCCGTTGGACGAAAAATGTCAGGACTTCCACACATGGTCCGAAAATCATACGAATCTGAAAATTGTATGAATCCTCAATTCAGATCTTTGCGTCTATGGCCAGCTTTAGAGCAGAAGACATCATGAGTCAAAGTGGATTTGTTAGTAACAGAGCGTGTATGAAGAAGTGCACAGGAGAAGGTATGAAGAAGTGCACAGGAGAAGGGGAGATGAGAAGAAGTGAGAGATGGTAATTTGAATAAGGTTGGAAAGGTTAACAGTATTTGTAGGTTTGTGCAGAGAGGGTCCATAACGTGGGCGATGGCAGATAGGTATATGGCAGGTACCCGGGTTAGGAGAGATATCGCCTGCAGCTAGTAACAGTAGAAGAGAGAGTGAGAGCAGGTGGGAGAAAGATTTAAACATCATATGCCTATGTGAAGTAGTAGTTGCAGGAGTTAGATTATTTTAGAAAGCTATGTAAGGTATAGGAGCAGCAGTGTGTGGAATGGAGCACAGAGGGTGATATTATGATGGAGTGGGGACTGTCGGCTGGAAATGTAAAGGAAGAAGTTACCCTCGGAAGTACAAAGATGAATGATATTAACAGGATTAGTAACATTCTGCCAGTGTATCTTCAAATTAGATCTTAGCATACTAAATTGAAAGTCTGTCAGATAAAAAATGCAAGATGCAGTGTACAGGGCCATAGTGCAGATGGATTTTGAATATACAATTCCACAATTACCAATGGAAAACTATCTTTGCAGAGCAGAAAGCTGCAAAAAAGGTATAAAGTTCAGATAAATAGGATCAGGTGGGCAGGGGGGGAAAACATGATTCTTTTCTGCCTGCTATCTAATATGTACAACTAGTTCTAGAGCCTGTAAAGAACGATTGGTATTTAATGATCCTACAAGGACATGTTGCCTGCTCTAACTGTACTAAATGTGAATATTGTAAAACTATACTCATGTTGAAAAATGTAAACTGTAAAGGAAACAGTATCATATATTTGATGACTTTTTTTGAGATAAAAAAAATAGAGGAGGTGTTCTAACTTGAATTCATTGGTTAATGAATGGTAAAATAATTCTTTGCTTACATATTAAAATTTTAATCACGTCCACTCAAATTCTAACCAACTTCCCAATAGTACAGTTTTGTAATGCCTTTATAAAGACTTTGTAAATGGAATTGCAATCAAATGGATTACTGTCCTTTCCTAGTAAGTTTTCCAAAAAAAAGGAACAATGTATCAGAAATAATCTCTCCTCCGACCAAGACCTCAATTTTCACGTCATTTTCATGCTACTGTTTTCCTGTTTTACAAACAACCATCCAGCACTTTTATTATAGGAGCTTACTTTTCCAGGGGTGCACACAAAGCAATGTGTTCACCTTCACATCTTTTAGATGAAATCCATAGTAAATTACAGCACTCTCACATAGTTTTATTACTACTTGGGAGTGCTGAATGTAACACAGGTATAACAGATTTTCATGTTTTTTTACTTAATAAATTTTTAATTTTTAGAGCTTTTAAGAAATATAGGAGAACTATGCATTTTTTAAGATTCATAGAAAAAATTGCAATTTCATTTGTTAATAAATAGCCCCCTAAATGCCCTACCAACATATTCATTTATATGTAATAAATAAGCCAGTAGTGTGTCCAGGTTCATTAACCACTACACTACAAATAGCATTTGCTGCAATACCATTTCCTAGTTACTGTATATCACCGATTAAACCCAGAACCATAATAGACTGGCAATTTTATTTCTATTTGAGATGCAAACTGTTGGATCTGCTCTATTTTGGGGTGCCAGGCAGACAGTCTGTCTCAAGTCATTAGACTTGAGACAGACTGATCTTTAAATAAGTGGTATTTATTTACAAAGGAACTAAAATGTATAACATAAAAAGGGAACTAACTAACATGGAGGGAGGTAGAAAGGGATAGGGAAAGATGCAATGGAAGGGAGTGGAAAGTGACCTAACTAACAAAGTAATTACAATGCTTTTTATATAAACATAAGGAAGACCATTCAAACAAGCATACTACCCTTTTTCGAAGGATAGCCACACCCAAAAGACAGTCCCAGCCAATCAAGTTGATGTAATATGGTGAGCCATGGAAACCTCCAAGTATGAGTGTCCTATAGATGGCAGTGTAGACCAACTAATGATGTTTAAGATGTCCTGCGGGTGGCAGTGTTTCACAGACAGTGACTTCCATACCTGACATTTGTTCCCAGGGTCTGAAACCTGTTCTGACACCTTGAGGGTGTAAAGAACATATCCTTTTATCCTTTGTTGTTGAGATCCTCCCATGCCATTCATTGCCTTTGTTGTTTCCTCACCCGATGCCGGTCTATGGACTCCTCTCTTTGTCCATGATAGGTGTTCCTTATTTACACAACAGTGTTAGGAGATAGATATGAAGGCAATTGCCTTTTACGACAGGATAGCCATTGTTTTGCCATCTGTGTTTATAGAGTACACTGCCCTGAGCCCAGAGTCACTGTTAATTCTTTAACTCCCTCAGATATGGGATATGAGATATGAGATATTACACAAACCTTTATGGGCCATGAGGTATACATACTTAGGGAAATTAAATACAAAACTCAGATCACTTTTTAGACAGCATGCCAATATGAATTCCTGTTCCAGAAAAACTTACCTATATTAGGCTAAAGCTAATGCAGTTTATAATGAAGAACTGTAACTTCGAAATATCTCCCAATCCTAAATTTTCTTTTTAAAAAATCAAATCACCCTTCAAAATTTAAATTAAGCTTTGCGTAGTATAGTATAGAAAGTACAGTGTTATGGTTGTTAACTTTCTTCAGACGGTAGTGTTCCCACAAGTTGCCAGATGCGGCAAAAAGCCACTCCTGGTACCTGCAATTGCGCTCTGTGCGCTATCGTCTTGGACCCCATTCCTGAGCCAAAAAGGTGTGTAGGGGTACTGTATATATATGTATATCAAAACATAAATGCATAAACAGTACAAACTGATGTCATGGTGTTTGTATTTATATCACTTATGTTGCAGATCTCATTCAAACAAAAATAAAAGTTCTCCTTAAAATAAAATATAAAAATATTTTGGGAATAAATTGGGAGGTGCCATATACAAGGATGTCATCACTTACATTGAGGACACCAGTTATCCCAGAGAGTGTTTCTCTAATAATATTTTGAAAAATTTCTGCAGCTGATGATACTCCAAAATATAGTCTCTTAAATCTCCAAAAACCCGCATGTGTGCTAAAAGTTGTAATATACCTGCAGCTCCAGCTGATGATATCCTGAGTCAAGCTTTGAAAATATTTTGGCTCCATTTAGATCTGTGATGATGTCATCAATAGTAGGTGTGATTTTTCTTTCTCTTTGAATAGCCCTGTTTGCATGTCGCATATCTATGCACAACCTGATTTTACCAGGCTGCTTTGGTATAGCTGCAACAACAATTTGAGAGACCCAGGGAGTTGGGCCTTCCACTCTTTCAATAATTTTAAATGTTTGCAGTTGCTGTAACTCTTTCTCCACCAACTTGCGAACATGAAGGAGAATGCGTCTGTGAGGCTGAACTGAAGGTGGTATTGACTGATCAATATGAAGTTTCACCTGTTGCCCCTTTAATTTCCAATGCCGTAAAAAGTTTTGGATGTTTATGCACTATGTCTGGAACATGGGATTCATTTACGCTGCTCACTAGTGTAAGAAGACCTAAGGCCACTGCACTGCTGCAGCTAAGGAGTGTGTCAGCAGCACATTCCAAAACATAGAAAGAGTCAGTTATTGAATTGTCTTTGAATGTCAGTTCTGACTGAAATTTACCACATATAGGCAAGGCATCTGATCAGCCATAAGGAAAAATGTTTAGCTCACTATTTTGTAACGCAGGTTTGCTTGTAAAGTTCTGGTAAGTGATTTGACTTATGACATTCACGGATGCCCCTGTATCAATAAGAGCTTCTACAGGGTTGCCATTTATTAGAATTATCTGCTGTGGATTAGCAATTGCATGTACATGACAAGAATCCTTTTCAGTAACTGAGAATAAGTATGTTCTTATACAGGCATGTGCTTGTACAGGCGTATGTTCAGCTCCCACTGGTGTCACAGTGCTTACTCTCTTTCCTGGAGATGCTTTAGCAGGTACAGGTAACTGTTTTTTTGGAGCTGATCTGCATACTTTTGCAAAATGATCCGGTTTTCCATGGCAGATTAACCCTTCTGCTGGACAGTTTTCCTGGTGGGGATAAGGTCCAACGCAATTATAGCAGGTTGCAGCAGATTTATGGGCTTGATGTTTTGGTGTGATATTAGAGAATGACTGATCTAGAATACTGTCATTTTGCTCAATCATTTTAGCTTGATTCTCTGCAGCATCGTTAATGAGGGCAGTCTCTAGTAATTTAGATAAAGTCATAGTGGGGTCTCTGAGTGCCTTTAGTCTCAGTTTAGTTGATGTACACCCCTGTATAAGCTGCATGCGAAATTCCTTGTCCACATCTGCAAATTCACATGGGACAGCAAGATGTCTTAATCTCACATGATACTCATCAGTGCTTTCATTTGGTGACTGTTTTGACTGTCTGAAATTGAAAGTCTCAAAAACTGGATTTTTATGTGGAGAAAAGTAGTTTGTTAGGGCTGTTTTGCATAAATCATAGTCACTGTCAGCTCCTGTGCCAGGCAGAGTTATAAAGATATCATATACCTGCTCCCCTGCATAATGTAATAACATGGCTTTCTTTCTTAAAAGAATGCGGATAGTACAGTGGATTGTGAGTTGTTTTACTGTGATACCTGCAGATGGTATGAATCCTCGTCGGCAGTTGTGATAACCCAGTGCTGGGTGTTGTGGAACTGGAAGAATGCACACAGAGTTTCCAGACTGCAGGGTAGAAGTCAGCTTGATTCCTGGCTGCTCTCTATACACTGTTCACTCCTTCACTTCCCATTCCTGTGTCCATAACCTTTCTCATTACTCCACCCAGTCCTAAGCTGCTAATGCATATTAAAATGAACATTTAACATCACAGGAATGGATGGAACAACATTACAATAATCAATTGAAAAACAGCTGAAAAGCATTGCTTGCTACAGCCAAGTTTATCATCTACAAGGACTCTAAGTTCCTTTTCCATTATGGATTTGCCTAGTGCAGTCCCATTAAGGCAGTGATCCCCAACCTGTAGCCTGTGAGCAACATGTTGCTCTCCAACCCCTTGCTAACAGCCCACCGAGACATACGATCTCAACGTTATATAAACTCCTTCGCCCCCAGGGAACAGTAAACATTTACTATTTATTAAGGCATGGTAAAGAGACCTGGAGTGTGACTTGCCGATGAAATGATAAAAGAAGGCATATGTAACCTGTTCTAGATGCTGCAAAATTCAGGAACTAAATTATAAGATACTCACTAGGTGGTACCACACACCCCATAAATTGAAAAAATTTTCACCCAGGCGAGTAATTTATGTTGGAGATGCCTGAATGAGATAGAGACTTTACCACATATTTTCTGGGAATGTAGTAGGATACGTCTGTATTGGACGACTATTCTCCAAATGTGCAAAACAATATGTGATGGGAATTACCAAACTCCTTAGCTCAAACGCTGCTGTTTTGGGATGCAGGAGATATGACCAATATTTCAGATAGGTTACTTAAAGTAAATGAATTAGAGAAATTTGAAGAACTGTCAGTGTGCTGCCACAGGAGTAGTTTTGTCTGTATTCCATACATAATTATTCTTTAAGCACTGTCAATTTCTTCATTTGTAATGATTTCTTATAAGTATGTCTATTGAGCATCTAGGGTACCCTCCCTGCTGGTTGTTTCTAGCACTGCGGCCTGGCAAATGTTTATTATCCATTCTGAAATTCTCCCTGTCACATTTGATGACATCACTTCCTGGTGCAGAGAGGAAGCAGTCGTTTCTGTAGTAACAGCCACAATTCACTACACTCTGTAAAATCCTCACACATCCTTGTTTCCAAGCAGGCCTATCCAAGCATCGTTGGTAATCTTGCATTTTGCTTCAATGCCTGTTCATTATACTATGTGTATTTTACTGCTATGTGCATCCTAGTTGTAGTTTTTAAACCAGTGTTTCCCTCTCAGCACACACCTGTGTTAGGCCTCATAAGGACTGTATAACACGTATCAGATGTTTATATATGTTTTATTGCATTTCATCTGTATCTCATGTATCCAGAATGTATTCTGATACCTCTATATTGTTTGTATCTACAGTTCTACCTTCTTTTGATCATCAGCATTAAACAAGTTCCAAAACTTATACAGTGTGGAGTAAACTGCCTGTTGATTCACTTCTCACAGTGACGGGGACAGGACAGTAGAACAACATTGGACATAGGCTGTGCTTTATCTGGACGCTACACCACCATCAAGCAACGCAGTGTAGCCACAGCATCCACCACAGCGTGACTGAAGGTACCACACGTAGTCACACATCTAGCAACACAAAGATGTCTGAACGCACATTCAAGACCAGATCTAGGGTGTCATGCTCATCTAGACATTCATATAGATCCCACATTTCTGAGACAGCAGCACTGGCCAGAGCTGAAGCAGAGGCCATCAGAGCGCAAATAGCTTTTGCTGAACAAGAAGCAGAGCTAAAGAAAGAAAGGGCATGTCTAGAAGCCTCACTGAAAGTGCTGAGGTGTTAGAGGCTGCAATAGAGACTGACTGCAACGTTAGTGACAAACCAGACATCCAGTTTGATATAAAGCCTGAAACTATTATGCAGCAAACTGAGGAATATATACAAAAACATTCCCAAACACTCAGCCATTCTAATCCAGCCCTAGAAGCAGAAGACATGCATCCATACAGCGACCACAAACTGTCACAGTTGCCTACCAGCATAGGAAATCCTTTTACCAGCAACCAGCGACATGACACTTTACACTACCGAGTAGATTCTCCAGACCATCATAGTTATCCCCTGTCTCTACAAAGGGATGGGGCTTACACCCATCCACCAGACACCAGAAATATACCTCGCACCAGCCGTCACTCAGACGTACCAGTCCACAACCAAGCCATGTCAGATCTGGTAAGATTTATGGCTAGGCGAGAGATTATCACTAAAGGACTTGTGCAGTTTGATGATCTCCCAGAGAATTATAGGGCCTGGCGAGCTTCATTTAGAAATGCTGTTACAGATCTAAATCTTTCATATAAGGAAGAAATAGACCTTCTGGTAAGATGGCTGGGCTCTGAGTCGGGTAAACAAGTAAAACGCATACAAGCTGTGTACGTGAATGACTCCAGAAAGGGTCTGCAGATGGCATGGCAGAGACTTGATGAGTGCTATGGGGCCCCCGAGATCATAGAGGAGTCACTGTGGAAAAGAATAGATGGCCTTGGAAAAATCTCCAACAAAGATCCTCAGAGGCTCAGAGAGTTAGGAGACCTGCTGATGGAACTCCAAGCCGCAAAGGACGAAGGTGACTTCCCAGGCTTAGCCGTTCTTGACACAGCCGAGGTATAAACAGCATTGTGCAAAAACTGCCATTTTCCTTGCAAGAGAGGTGGATTACTCAGGGTTCTAATTATAAAGAGCTGCATCATGTACGTTTCCCACCATTCTCTTTCTTTGTGAACTTCGTCACCCAACAAGCAAAGAGGCGTAATGACCCAGGGTTTATTCTGGCTCCTCAAAGCTCTGATGGCCAGAGACTAGAGAGAAACCAACACAAGTATGCCACTCAAAGAACTCCCGTTTTAGTGCGCAAGACTGACATCTCTTCAGCTACACCATCACAGAAGGAGACCATCGACCCCAAGATGGCAGATCTTACCCACGGTTGTCCCATACATCACAAGCCCCATTCACTGCTTAAATGCCGTGGCTTCAGGGCAAAACCTTTGGAGGAAAGAAAGACTTTCCTGAAGCAAAATAACATTTGTTATCATTGTTGTGCTTCTACTACACATATGGCAAAGGACTGCGGCAAGACAGTCAGCTGCTCGGAATGCAATAGCGATAGACATGTGTCCGCCCTGCATCCTGGCCCTGCCCCATGGTCTGTGAAAACTCCAGCTGAGGGAGAGCATGGCAGGGAGGGACAGGAAAACAGTACAGCAGCAGTGACAGCTTTGTGTACTGAAGTTTGTGGAAGAAACCATAGGGGCCGATCATGCTCAAAAATCTGCTTGGTCAGCATCTTTCCTACTGGACATAGGGAAAGAGCAATCAAACTGTATGCAATCTTAGATGATCAAAGCAATAGATCGTTGGTCAGATCAGAGTTTTTTGAGCTTTTCGGGTCAAAGGGCCATCAATTCCCCTATTCTCTCAGAACCTGTGCAGGCGTCATTAACACCACTGGGAGAAGGGCACATGGTTTTCACTTAGAATCCCTAGACGGACAAGTGACTGTCCCCCTACCCACACTCATAGAGTGTAACGAAATCCCAGATGACCGGACAGAGATTCCAACCCCTGAGGCTGCACTTCATCATAAGCATCTGAGACCGTTAGTCAATCAGATACCCAAGCTTGATCCTAATGCTCCCATTCTCATGTTGCTAGGCAGAGACATCATTAGGATCTACAAAGTAAGAGACCAGATCAATGGGCCACATGACTCCCCTTATGCCCAAAGACTAGACTTGGGGTGGGTAATAGTAGGCAATGTATGTCTAAGTGGCGTCCAAAGGCCAGAACTGGTGCATAACCACTACACCAACACCTTAGATGATGGACGGAAATCCTATTTTACCCCCTGCCCAAACTACTTCACTGCAAAAGAAAGCTTCAATCTGAATACGCCCCTGACCCTGCAAGCCTCATCAGTCCAGAACTCCTCTTACATAGAAGACCCTCTAGGACACAGAGCCTTCGAAAGAACAAAAGAGGATGACAAAATAGCTCCTTTCCTCAGTGAACTTGCTTTCATGGAGATAATGAAGGGAGGCTTCTACAGGTACAATGACAACAGCTGGGTTGCTCCATTGTATTTTAAACCGCAAAGACAGCGCCTACCAAATAACAAGACCCAGGTTTTGCACCGTCTCAGGTCTCTACAAAAGTCCTTCAGGCTGAAGCCTGACATGAAAAAACATTTCTTTGCATTCATGGAAAAAGTGATCCAGAGTCTGGCCAAGGTCTTTTGGGACAGATGGCGTAAACAATATCTGTCTACTCTGCAAGTACGAAAGAAGTGGCAAGCAGACAGACCTAATATCCAGCCAGGTACCATTGTGCTTCTGAAGAATAACCAAGCCAAGCTGATCGAGTGGCCTAAGGGTTGTGTGACAAAGACCTTCCCAGACAAGGACTGTAGGGTCCGTAAGGTAGAGGTAAAACTTACAAAAGAAGGAAGTTCAGGTTTGTTCATTAGACCACTTACAGAACTCATCTTACTTTTACCTCCCGAGGAGTGACATTAAAGTTTAAATTCAAATCTGGTATCTCTTAAGATACCAGGCGGGGAGTGTGCTGCCACAGGAGTAGTTTTGTCTGTATTCCATACATAATTATTCTTTAAGCGCTGTCAATTTCTTCATTTGTAATGATTTCTTATAAGTATGTCTATTGAGCATCTAGGGTACCCTCCCTGCTGGTTGTTTCTAGCACTGCGGCCTGGCAGATGTTTATTATATATTCTGAAATTCTCCCTGTCACATTTGATGACATCACTTCCTGGTGCAGAGAGGAAGCAGTCATTTCTGTAGTAACAGCCACAATTCACTACACTCTGTAAAATCCTCACCCATCCTTGTTTCCAAGCAGGCCTATCCAAGCAACGTTGGTAATCTTGCATTTTGCTTCAATGCTTGTTCATTATACTATGTGTATTTTACTGCTATGTGCATCCTAGTTGTAGTTTTTAAACCAGTGTTTCCCTCTCAGCACACACCTGTGTTAGGCCTCATAAGGAATGTATAACACGTATCAGATGTTTATATATGTTTTATTGCATTTCATCTGTATCTCATGTATCCAGAATGTATTCTGATACCTCTATATTGTTTGTATCTACAGTTCTACCTTCTTTTGATCATCAAGTTCCAAAACTTATACAGTGTGGTGATTGAAGGACGAGTAAACTGCCTGTTGATTCACTTCTCACAGTGACGGGGACAGGACAGTCAGCATATTCGAGTAAACAAAAGAAAGACTACAGAGATACTTGGTTGAGATGGTTTATTGTTAAAGAATCAGATGAATATACAATGACAATGGGTCGTTAGTCTTGGGTTTGTAAAGCAGCTGGATAAGGCATGCTACCCTGTCTAGTATTAGGCTATTTGGATATAAGAAGATGCATGTAACTTTAATAAAATCGGCACTCATAGACCTTGGGTTAAAGTGACCAATCACAACTGAGTAGGACAGGTGTGATACCTAAGGCCAAAGTGTTCCTGTATAGGTTTGTATCATGCTGTATAACATGTGGATGACTTGCATCCTCCTCCTCCCCTTCCCTTTATCTTTCTTCTGTACCCACCTCACCTTTTTTTGTGGTTTATTTCAACAAATGCTCAATAAAAAGCTTTGAAACGAAAAAAAAAAAAAAACTAAGTATAGTGCCAAGCAGAGCCTCCTGTAGGCTGCCAGTCCACATAGGGGCTAACAAACAGCCAATCACAGCCCTTATTTGGCACCCCAAGGGACTTTTTCTTGTTTGTTTTGCTCCCCAACCCTTTTTACATTTGAATGTGGCTCACAGGTAAAAAAAAAAAAAGGTTGGGGCCCCTGCATTAAGGGTATAAGTGCCTTGGATATTTTTACATCCCAAGTGCATGACTTTACATTTATCAACATTGAATCTCATTTTCCACTTAACTGTCAGTTTGTCAAGATCCTGTTGCAAGGATGCCACGTCCTGGAAGGAATTAATTGGGCTGGATAGTTTTGTGTCATCTGCAAACACTGAATCATTACTTACAATACCCTCCCCATAGTCTTTAATGAACAAGTTAAATAAAAGTGGACCAAATACTGAGCCCTGAGGGACCCCACTAAGAACCTTACTCCAAGTAGAGAATGTACCATTAACAACCACCCTCTGTACCCGATCCTGTAGCCAGTTTCCTATCCATGTGCAAACAGCTTCATTAAGCCCAACAGACCTTAGTTTAGAAAGCAGTCGTTTATGGGGCACTGTATCAAATGCTTTGGCAAAATCCAAATAGATCACATCTACTGCCTTCCCACTGTCCAGCATCTTACTTACCTCATCATAAAAAGCAATCAAATTTGTCTGACATGAACTATCCTTCATAAAGCCATTCTGATTGCTGCTCATAATGCCATTCACTAGGACAACATTTTGAATGTGATCCCTTAACAAGCCTTCAAATAATTTGCCCACCACTGATGTTGAATTTATTGGCCTATAATTGCCAGGCTGAGATTGTAATCCCTTTTTAAATATTGGAATGACATCAGCTTTTCTCCAATACCTATAGGTACCATACCAGATGAAAGCGAATCTGAGAAAATCAGAAATAGAGGCTTATATACATACAATGTATCAATAAAGATATACAATTTAACCATTCATTATGTTGTCATTTCATGTCTACCTTTCCTTGTAGTCCTGGCAAATTTTTAGTCGCTTGGAGCTCTTGAACACCACCTACCTCCGTGGTGGCCCGCCTCGCCATCTTGCCTCCTCTGTATGCGCCGGTAACTAGGGCGGCGCATCTCTTCTATATTTATTGGCACATGCACGCTGGCGTGTTGACGCCAGCATACAAAGGTGCGAAGTTTGAAAATATTTATTGGGCCATTATACAAGTTCTCACTGCCCGTTACTCGAGTATAAGCCGACCCGAGTATAAGCCGAGGTACCTAATTTTACCTACGAAAACTGGGAAAACGTATTGACTCGAGTATAAGCCTAGACACAACTATAGCCCTGTCTCCCAGCAGTGCACATTCCACTAAGCGACCCCCCCTAGTGATCAACCGGACTTCTTTGCAAAGTTGATGGTGACAGAGAATTGCCAAACGGATTACTGTGTGCATTGTCCCACTGTCCCGCTACCATGTGCAGAGGGTGCACTGTTATTCTTTCATATAACCAACAGAGGGCGCTGTGTGATATTGCAGTCTCTCCCCAAGCGAAGTGTTGGTATTGTAATAAAACCTACCTGCCCTGGTGGTCTAGTGGGGCGACGGGGGCGCCCACTGCGTGGTCCACTTCCTGCGCCATCTTGTTCACGCCAGCGTGTTTTGGTGCAAATGTGCACGTTTTTGGCGAAAATTCTTTCCCCTATAAAAGGCCCATTCTGACTGCAGACAAATGCCCGTGATAGAACTTGGTTTCTAGTGGTTTCCTGAGCCTTGTGCATCTGATCTGTATCCTGTTTGTTTGATTACCCATGTTTGACCCAGCCTGTTCTTGACTACTCTGCATTCTGTATCCTGACCCTTGCCTGCCTACGACAACTCTTCCAGCTTAACCCCTTGATTGACAACCCGGTTTGACCGTTGCCTGCCTGGCGATTCTGATATCTGCCTGCCTCGACCCAGCCTGTCTGACCATCCTTCTGCCTAATCCTTTTGTACCGTGACCTTTGGCCCAAAAGACTTTGCTAACAGCCGTGCCCCTTTGCCAGCCAGAACATCTCGCCTTGTACCCCTCGTTAAGTCCAAGTGGCACCCAAGTAAGCTGAGGGCTCCTCCCGAAGCCCAACAGTGGTCAAACTACTGGTGAAGCCAAACCGAGACCAGCGTGCTTGGCACTTGTTCTGGTATTGGGTGCCGGTCGTGACAGGTATAGGAATGATTAAAAGTGATCTCAGCTACTGCCCACTGACTCGAGTATAAGCCGAGGTAGACTTTTCAGCACATTTTGGATGCTGAAAAAATCGGCTTATACTCGAGTATATACGGTAATCTCCTTGCGAGTTCCTGGTGCTTCTGTGCTGATATAGATTCTGTTATTCTGTGATTTGACTAACTGTTGTGACCCCTGCCTGCTTCTGATGATCCTGACCCTGCCTGGTAACCGACTCCTCTATTCTGTATTCTGTCTGATTGATCTCCTGGTTTGACCCTTGCCTGTTTGACTCCGCTTGTACTCTGCCTGCCCTGATCCGGCCTGATCTGACTTTGCTTTCTGTCTACGCCTTGTACTGCGACCTTCTGCCCAAAAGACTTCGGCTTTACCATTGTGCCCCTTTGCTTGTTCATAACCCTTCGTTTTGCACATCTCTTAATAAGACCTGGCGACATCCGATTAGCCGAGGGCTCCTCCTGAGGTGAAAGGCGGCTGTTAATGGCGGAAGCAAGAGCCGAGAACAGGGTGCTTAGCATCGGTTCTGAATTTAGGGTGCCAACCGTGACATTATAACGGGTCAGAATGGAAGACGAAGGTCACACTGCTGCTGCTCCTTCTACCACTGAAGCGCGCCTCACTACTCTGCTACAGTGCATAGAGGACCAAGAGCGAAAGCAAGATTATCTGATGCAAGGCTTTCATAATCTGACTCGCAGACTGGACGCTCCGCAACAGTCGCCAAGTCCAGTAGTTTCACCTCCTGTTGCCGTCCAAGTGGGTTCTCATGCCGCGATGGGTAATATTCATAAGACCCATGAACCCAAAATTTCTTTCTCTGAAAAATTTAGTGGGGATAGAACCAAATTTTTTGTCTTTCAGGAGGCATCCAAACTACCTGAGTTTTTTCCCTCACTCCTTCACTACTGGGGAGGAAAAGGTGAGATTTGTAATGACCCTATTACAGGGTGACCCTCAAATTTGGGCCCGATGATTATTCTCCTTTGACCCTGCCCGTTTTTTCCCTTGAAACCTTCTTTAACACCATGGCGATACTTTACGATGGATACACAAACAGGAGGACGGCACTCCGGTAAAAAAACAGGTTTTTATTGCTGGGTACTGTAGGAATACATAGGCCTATGTATTCCTACAGTACCCAGCAATAAAAAACTGTTTTTTTACCGGAGTGCCGTCCTCCTGTTCGTGTATCAATTGTTGGCAGTGGGGATGCTGCGGACTGAGCACCCGACACTATAGGGGAGTAGCTAAGAGGCGGTGAGTTTGAAGCGGTCCTAATTGGTTTTGTGGAGATACTTTACGATGACCCGGATCGTGCATCATCTGCCGATACCGCGATTGGTAATGCAGATCAGGATGCAGAGGTGTATTGCACTGAGTTCAGCCAGTGGGCTGTAGAAACTGGTTGGAACGACATGGCTCTTCCTAGCCAATTCCGGATAGGTCTCTCTGATAATGTCAAGGACAGCTTAGTAAACTACCCTCTGTCTACTAATTTGGATGATTTAATGTCTCTTGCCATCCAAGTAGATAGAAGACAGAGGGAGAGAAGGGGTGAGAAGGGTCCTTTCCTACTGGGTTTGCTAATGTTAAGCCATCTAACCCCTCTGTGCCTCTACCTCAGGAGGAACCCATGCAATTGGGCATAACTCTATAACTCCTGAGGAAAAGGCCCGCAGGCGGTCTCAGGGTCTATGTTTTTACTGTGGGGGGAAAGGTCTTTTTCTCAACCAGTGTCCTCAGAGGCTGGGAAACTTCAAAGCCTAAATGGAGAAGGGGAGCTCCATTTGGGTCGAGAAGTTTCCTCTCCCAATTTTTCCTCTAGGATCATGGTACCTGTTTAGTTAACCTGGCCTACGGGTTCTATTAAGGTTTCTCCTTTTGTGGATTCTGGGGCGGCGGGAAATTTTGTGGATGCTGCCTTCGCAGTAAGGTTTAATAATCCTCTAATACCCCTTATTCTTCCCATGAGAATCTTAGCCGTAGACAAAAGCTGTGGCATTGTCCATGTGCACCAACAACTTGCACTCTGAGGAGTTATCCTTCTATGTTATTGAGGGTTCTTCATCTTCTCCTCTAATTTTAGGTTTACCTTGGTAACAGGTACATAACCCACATATTGACTAGGTAACTGGAGATTCTTCAATGGGGTTTAAAATGTACGGGCTCCTGCATAAGTGTTCCAATCAATTGGTGGCAGTGACATCCTTAGTGGTATATATTGACGATATTCTAGTTTTTTTCCTCTAACTTGGATGATCATCAGAAACATGTCCGGGAGGTTTTGCTCAGGTTAAGGAAGAATAATTTATTTGCAAAACTGGAGAAATGCACCTTTGAGGTTTCTTCTGTCCAATTTTTGGGGTTCAATATCTCCGGTAAGGGTCTAGAAATGGATCCCAGGAAAGTTAAGGCCATATTGGAATGGGCTCAGCCTCTTTCCTTATGTGCAACCCAAAGGTTCTTAGGTTTTGCTAACTATTATCGTCAATTTATTAAAAAACTTTTCTTTGGTGGTGTCTCCAATTACGGATCTAACCAAAAAGGATCCAAGTATGTGGCCTCTCGAGGCTATTCAAGCCTTTGAATTCCTTAACCCATGAAGTGCCAGCAGAATTTCACATTTTGGTTACGCGAAATGCCAGCCATTTTTAAACATTTTGTACTTGTTCAGATTAACAAGGTTTTATTGTAGGAAAGCCTCCATGAAACTAGGAAAATTATGTATTATTTTTTTCGTTGCAAATTGGGCTTCGAGATGCAAGTGGAATTTTGTGACTTTTCTGGAGATTTAATGTGTATTTTGGGTGAAATATGTAAAAAAAAATGTTAAAAAATTGTGTATATCGTGAGTTTTTTTCCACAGAAAATTTAATTTTACGTGCATTTTTTTTTGTGTTTGTAAAAGGCCCGATTTTTTGTTGCATTTTTTGATTTTTCTAAAATGCAAACTTAGACGCAGGATCAAATGTAAATCTGACAAAATAACACTGTTATGCTATAACTACAGACAATTTGAAAGACAAACTTCTCCTGAATAAAACAATACCCCATATGTATGGATACACATAGAGACGCAGCCCCCAAACACCCCAAAACAGGAGCAACGCATAAGGGCAATTGCAGTTGATCTGGGGGCTGCGCTCTATGTGTACTACTTGCAGTTTTTCAGTCTAAGCACCCCCAAACCATTTATGTCCAATATGTACACTTCTTCAGCTATTCAAAGATGCCATTCTCGCTTTTCCACATGTAGAATTGTGTCCGCAGTCTTTCTTAGAAGTCAGCGATTTGGTCTGAAATAAAGGGGAAAAAAGAGTTTCTCCCTAAGTTTCCATGGCAACTAAAAAAAAACTTGCTCTATGACAATCTGCAAGTTCCCCTGAATAGAATGATACCCCATATGTATGGATACACATAGAGACGCAGTCCCCAAACACCCCAAAACAGGAGCAATGCATATTGGCAATTGCAGTTGAAAATCTGGGGGCTCTATGTGTACTACTTGCAGTTTTTCAGTGTAAACACCCCAAAACTGTGAAATAACTCCCACAAACCATATATATATATACGAAAAGTACACTTCTTCTACATATATATATGTATGTGTATATATATATATATATATATATATATATATATATATATATATATATATATATATATATATATATATATATGTGTTAATACAGGTATAAATAAGAAAAAATGTGAACTAAAATAAGTAAAGGACAAGTTAAATAAGTGTAGTAATAAGTATGGCATGTGATCAAAGTACTATTCCTATTCAGAGAGCCACTGCAACTTGTCTAACCTAAAAACTGCATAAATATTCAATTTGTGCAACAAGTACAAAAAAATTGATTGTTCCAACCACAAATTTTTAGAAAAAAAATTCTGTATGCCTACACTATAAACAAATCTAAATGGAAGACCATAGTGTTCGGCCACCCTGTGCTCAAAAACCTTTACTATACAAGAAAACTGAAGACATGCTACCCACAAATCCAGAGATGCCTAAATCTACAAAAACAAATGCAAATGTTGCCTAGAAATACAGACAAAACTATAGATAAATGCGCTGATAGAGGAGCTTCTGAGGTGCCAGTAAAAAAAAAGACTTGTGGCATCAGCATTAGAGATGCACATCATCCCACGTATTCATCATGCACCACAAGTTCTATTGTGCGCCCTCTCGACCAACCAGCACCTCAATTTGCTATAGCACCAGTGCAATACAAGTGCTATCCATAACACTACAAGTGGCCTAAAGCACCATAGCTCAACACAAAAGCTGAATGCATAGACTAAGAACAAACCTACATACAATTGTTTTTACTGCTACACTGCACAAAAAAAGCTCACCATGTGCCAAATTCGACACCATAAATCATAGAGCACTACTATACAGAAAAAAAACTGCCAACTTTTGTCTCGTCAAACTTTTTTTTTTATATCTTTTATTAGGAGTTGGAGGAATTTGTGCAGTGAAATGCTTACCCACCATTTGGGCAACATTGTCATTGCCAGGCATATCTGGAACCTCCTGTTCATCACCAAACAAAAGGGCAGGGAGCACTTGCAGCAGATAATTGTATAATGGCAATTTTGGGCCTGGTACTGCCGCCTTGTAAACGACATAGGGATTATAAAGGGCCATTTGAATCATGTAAATTGTTGCTTTTTTGTACCAGGCCCTGTTTTTTCTGGTGGCGTCACAGTAAGTTTGGTCTGTTTTATCGACGCCACCCATATGCTTTCTATATTCTTTACAACAGAGTGGCTTTGATTTTGCGGGCTTGCCACGTCTGTGTTCGACAACTACACTCTCATTGTGGATTGTAGTACGCATACAAACTTTTTTGATGTCTGCAAATTTTAGCGCCAGGAGCTCATCACTTCTAAGAACATGTACTTGTCCACGTTTTAATTTTTTTTGCACCAGTTCCTTGGGCAGTCCTTTGCGGTTTTGCCACAGGCTGGGGTGTCCAACAAGTAAAGGGTTCTAAATAAGGGGATGCTTGCGTAAAAGTTATCCACGTATAAGTGGTAACCTTGGCCCAACAGTGGAGATATGAGCTCCCAGACAATTTTACCACTGGCAGTCAAATCAAGGGGACAACCGGGGGGGGGGTCCAAATTAGTGTCCTTTCCCTCATAGAACATGAAAGAACTAGGATAGCCCGTGCTGCTTTTGCAGAGTTTGTAAAATTTCACCCCATAGCGAGAAAGCTTACTAGGGATGTATTGGCAAAATCTTAGGCGCCCTTTGAAGAGCAAAAGGGACTCGTCCACACAGATATTTTGGGAGGGGGTGTAGACCGAAGCGCTGAGACAGGTTATCTATAAGGGGCCTCAATTTGTAAAGCCGGTCGTGATCGGGCTCATTAGGGGGAACAGCCGCTGCATTGTCGCTAAAATGAAGAAACCTCAGTAAAATTTGGTAACGGTTTCTTGGCATAACGGCTGAAAAAAGAGGGATGGAAAGGACTGTAGTGGTATCCCAGTATGAAGCTAAGGTGTTGCGTTCTACGAGTCCAATTGCCAATGTGAGCGCCAGGAATCTTTTGATTTCATTTACAGTAGTGGAATACCAAGCCTGGGCTCATGAATACCCTGGTAAAGGGTGGCTGGCAAGATACTGCTCAACGCATAAATTTGTATAATGGACCATGTCCTGTAGGATGGCCTTTGTAATAAAAAGATTGAAGAAACCTATGATTTGAAAGTTAGTGGTGTCCACCTTGACGCCCACGACTGCAGTGAATTCCCCCATTCACATTTCAGGGGCATAATTACAGGAAGGCCACACAGCCGCTCCAACTGCTGCATCATCACTGCCCTCACCCAGTAGCGATCCTAGAGGGGGCGGGCCCTGGTGTGTGACGCACAGCTGGGCCCCGCCCCCCTCCGTATGGCCGCATTTGGCCGCACGGACTGCCGGGGGGCCCTGCTCCCCCGGTAGTTCTGCGACTGCCCTCACCCTCTTCTACCTCCATGGGTGCATCTGGCACACTGCCACCAGCCTCTGCCTCTGCTTCTTCAGCAGTAAGCGTTCCACCACTACTAGCCTCTGCACTACTATCACCAACCTCTGATTCCTCAGTAGAGTCATCAGATGGGACATACTCAGAATTGGAATTGCTATATTCTACTGAGCTGGAGTCATCACAATACCTAGCTGCTTCTGCAGCGGTATAAAACAGTTTGGCCATTGTGCCAGAAATTTACAGACAACCGCAAAGCTATGAATCAAAAGGCAAGTCAAACAACTAAAAAAAAAGCTAATTCTACGTTCTGTGGCACTTAAAGGGTTAAGAAGGAATTTGTGTCTGCTCCCAATCTCTGTCACCCTGATACTACTCTTCCTTTTATTGTAGAGGTTGATGCCTCAGAAGTTGGGCCAGGTGCAGTCCTTTCTCAAAGGCATCCGATAACCAACAAGGTTCATCCATGTGCATTTTTCTCTAGAAAATTTTCCACTGCCAAAGCCAATTATGACATAAGTAATAGAGAACTGTTGGCTATCAAATGGGCCTTTTTGGAATTGCGACACCTGTTGGAGGGGGCTAAACATACTATAACAGTCTTTATTGACCACAAAAACTTGTTATACATCAAATCTCCTAAACTGTTGAATCCTAGGCAGGCTAGATGGGCTTTATTTTTTACTCAGTTTAATTTCTCTCTCAATTACAGGCCTGGTTCCAAAAACACTAAGGCTAATGCACTCTCTAGGAGTTTTGAGTCTAACCTGTCTAAGCCTAGTGAGTGTATTCCCATCAGTCTGAGTGAGTTGATTGTGGCAGCTCTGGGATCAGACCTTGCTACACTATTATCCTCAGTTCAATCGTCTGCCCCTGTAGATACTCCTTCCGGGAGGTTATTTGTACCTGAGGGCTTAAGGGAACAGGTTCTGGGTGAGGTTCATAATTCAAAAATGGCGGGACATCCTGGTATCTCTAAAACGGTGTCTTTATTGTCCAGTGATGTGTGGTGGCCTTCATTTAAATGTCAAAAATTTTGTTCATTCTTGCCCTGTTTGTCAAAGCCTTCTATGAATCTGTCACAGGGATTGCTACGGCCATTACCTATTCCTGACAGACCCTGGTCCCATCTGTCTATGGATTTTATTGTTGACCTTCCTTCATCTCAAGGGAAAACTGTGATTTGGGTGGTGGTGGATAGGTTTAGCAAAATGAGACATTCATTTCCCTCCCACACCTCCCATCTGCTAAGACGTTGGCTGAATTACTTATTTCTAATATTTTCAAATTATACGGTCAATATTGTTTCTGATAGAGGGGTACAGTTTGTTTCTAAATTTTGTCGAGCATTCTGCTCTTTGGTTGGGATTGACTTGTCTTTCTCTACTGCATATCACCCCCAAACCAATTGTCAAACTGAAAGGGTTAATCAGTCCCTTGAACAATTCTTAAGGTGTTATGTATCTGACAACCAATCCTCATAGGCTGAACTATTACCATGGGCAGAATTTGCTTACAATAATGCTACTCATGCTTCTATTGGTTAATCTCCGTTTTTTGTTATTAATGGTTTACATCCCAAAGCATTTTCTTTATCTGGTTCATTATCCTCTGTCAATTCTTATGTCAAACAATTTGCCAAGATCTGGTCTGGGGTGCACGACTCTCTCTCTCTAGCTATGGCTAGTCTCATAGAGAGGCACCCAAATATCAGGTGGGAGAGTTTGGTTATCCACAAAGAACATCAAACTTAAGGTTCCCTCACTCAAATTGGGACCCAGGTTTATTGGTCCATATCCCATTACTGAAATAATCAATCCTTCTTCTGTTCATCTCAAACTACCAGATCATTTTAAGATCTCTAATTCTATTTATGTTACTCTGTTAAAAGCAGCCACACAGGCGCTCCAACAGTCTTTTCCTCCCCCAGTGTTGGTAGGTCAGCCTGAATTCGTAATCCAAGAACTCCTTGACTCTCGATTTGTGCGGGGTAAATTACAGTATTTAGTACATTGGAAGGGTTATGGCCCTTTAGGAAAATTCTTGGGTTCCTGTTTGTGATGTTAGGGCTGATTGTCTCAGGAAACAATTCCACCTTAAGTTTCCTGAGAGACCTGGGGGTCCGGTGGCCCCAACTCGAGGGGGGTAATGTAACAACCTACCTCCCTGGTGGTCCAGTGGTGTGGCGGGGATGCCCTCCTCGCCATCTTGCCTCCTCTGTATGCGCCGGTAACTAGGGCATGCACGGCACGTCTCTTCTGTATTTGTTGGCGCATGCGCGCTGGCATGTTGACCCCAGTGCGCAATGGCGTGAAGTTTGAAAATATTTAAAGGGTCATTATACAAGTTCTCACTGCCCGTTATAGGTAATCTCCTTGCGAGTTCCTGGTGCTTCTGTGCTGATATAGCTTCTGTTATTCGACTACCTGTTGTGACCCCTGCCTGCTTCTGACGATCCTGACTTCTGAAATCTTGACCCTGCCTGGTAACAGACTCCTCTATTCCGTATTCCGTCTGATTGATCTCCTGGTTTGGCCCTTGCCTGTTTGACTCTGCTTGCACTCTACCTGCCCCGATCCGGCCTGATCTGACTTCACCTTGTACTGCGACCTTCTGCCCAAAAGACTTCTGCTTTACCGTTGTGCTCCTTTGCTTTTTCAGAACCCTTTGCTTTGCACTTCTCTTAATAAGACCTGGCCAAAGGCGGCTGTTAAAGGCGGAAGCAAGAGCCGAGAACAGGGTGCTTAGCATCGGTTTTGAATTGAGGGTGCCAACCGTGAAAGTATCTGCCTGCTTGCCCCTCAATACGCGCCAACCAATCGGTTTCCCGGTCTGCCTGAAGGATCGCTCTAAAAGTTTGCCAGGACTAAAAGGAGGGCTCGATCTACCAGTGGCAGCAGGGAGGAGCAATGGAAAGAAGGAAGCCAGAGTGGAGCAGCAGGAGATCGAAGGGCCAGCGAACCGCACTACAGACAGTAAGAGAGACATCAGCATGCCAGAATCAGCGCAACCTGTGGCTTTTTTAGGAGATTGTGGACAGACCAGTAGGGATCCAGGAAGGCCACCCATCGCGGCAAAGGGAGGTGCACCGGTAAAAACACAAACGCAGGGGCTGCAGGACAAGGCAAATAAGAGAGCCTGTTCTTTAATCTCTCCTCTCATCAGCTGATGACCGCAGAGGAATCGCTACTGCAAAGGGGCTTAGGATTTGTCCCAACGGTGAGTGGCACTCCTTTTCTACATACTGTAGATAATTATAAGTTTTCAAGACATTTGCGCCTAAAGAAGCAGTTTGAGCAGAAAGGGGTACCTAAAGTGGGGGGTCAACTGCCATACTGGGAGCGGGGGCAGGAGGGGTCATTGGCACTATGGATCCTATCCGCAGCAAATTTAAAATCAGAAGCACATATGACCCTGTCAGTAACAACGTTATCATTCAGTCAGCACTCACCAACATATAGTTTTGATAACTGCAGGTGCCCATGTCTCGTGGTCCACTCTCCACTTCAATTATAATACTCCAATGTATAACACAGCACTGCTAGAGAGGAATTTTGAATAAAAAGCCTTTATCAGAACATATGGCTTCTGATCAGGAACGTACAACGTTTCTGGCCTAATCTCGGCCCTGTCAGTAACAACTCCTCAATCAAAACCTTAATGCTTAATTTGGATATGACTGCTTGGTATCGGGCAAATCACAAATGGTGGGACAACTTATCAGTGGCTGAGAGAGAAGCTGTGCGCTACTTAAAATGCAATAAGGATTAGAAGCTGTTATACTTGAATATAGTTATTATAAAGAGGAACATTTGTCACAATTAAATAATGGAGACTGTTATGGCAAATTGACATTTGATCCAACAGATAGATTCCAGGAGTAATTAAGAGGAATGTTGGATAATGCTGTAAAAAATGGTTGGATCTCGCCAGATATGTTTGACTATTTTTTGCCTATGTACCCTGTCAGACCTGTGATATACAGTGGTGTGAAAAACTATTTGCCCCCTTCCTGATTTCTTATTCTTTTGCATGTTTGTCACACAAAATTTTTCTGATCATCAAACACATTTAACTATTAGTCAAAGTTAACACAAGTAAACACAAAATGCAGTTTTTAAATGAGGGTTTTTATTATTTAGGGAGAAAAGAAATCCAAACCTGTGTGAAAAAGTAATTGCCCCCTGAACCTAATAACTGGTTGGGCCACCCTTAGCAGCAATAACTGCAATCAAGCGTTTGCGATAACTTGCAACGAGTCTTTTACAGCGCTCTGGAGGAATTTTGGCCCACTCATCTTTGCAGAATTGTTGTAATTCAGCTTTATTTGAGGGTTTTCTAGCATGAACCGCCTTTTTAAGGTCATGCCACAACATCTCAATAGGATTCAGGTCAGGACTTTGACTAGGCCACTCCAAAGTCTTCATTTTGTTTTTCTTCAGCCATTCAGAGGTGGATTTGCTGGTGTGTTTTGGGTCATTGTCCTGCTGCAGCACCCAAGATCGCTTCAGCTTGAGTTGACGAACAGATGGCCGGACATTCTCCTTCAGGATTTTTTGGTAGACAGTAGAATTCATGGTTCCATCTATCACAGCAAGTCTTCCAGGTCCTGAAGCAGCAAAACAACCCCAGACCATCACACTACCACCACCATATTTTACTGTTGGTATGATGTTCTTTTTCTGAAATGCTGTGTTACTTTTACGCCAGATGTAACGGGACGCGCACCTTCCAAAAAGTTCAACTTTTGTCTCCTCGGTCCACAAGGTATTTTCCCAAAAGTCTTGGCAATCATTGAGATGTTTTTTAGCAAAATTGAGACGAGCCTTAATGTTCTTTTTGCTTAAAAGTGGTTTGCGCCTTGGAAATCTGCCATGCAGGCCGTTTTTGCCCAGTCTCTTTCTTATGGTGGAGTCGTGAACACTGACCTTTATTGAGGCAAGTGAGGCCTGCAGTTCTTTAGATGTTGTCCTGGGGTCCTTTGTGGCCTCTCGGATGAGTTGTCTCTGCGCTCTTGGGGTAATTTTGGTCGGCCGGCCACTCCTGGGAAGGTTCACCACTGTTTCCATGTTTTTGCCATTTGTGGATAATGGCTCTCACTGTGGTTCGCTGGAGTCCCAAAGCTTTAGAAATGGCTTTATAACCTTTGAAATTGAACTCAGGTGTGATAAACCACAGTTAAGTTATTTTTTAACAAGGGGGGCAATCACTTTTTCACACAGGCCTTTGTAGATTTGGAGTTTTTTTTCTCCCTTAATAACGTAAACCTTCATTTAAAAACTGCATTTTGTGTTCAATTATGTTATCTTTGACTAATAGTTAAATGTGTTTGATGAGCAGAAACAGTTAAGTGTGACAAACATGCAAAAGAATAAGAAATCAGGAAGGGGCAAATAGTTTTTCACACCACTGTATACCTTACTCAAGATACACAAAAGTCTATCCAGACCACCAGGCAGACCCATAATATCTTCTAATGGGTCCCTCAATGAGGGTATAGCAGAATATTTAGATTCATTACTCCAAACCTGTATACAGCAAATGGGTAGTTACCTGAGAGATACAAACTAATTCTTGAAATTAATACAAAGTATTGATTTACCAGTATCATAATTAGTACTGGTCACTATGGATGTACAAAGCCTTTATACCTGCATTCAACATGAAGCCGGTATGAGTGAATTGCTAATTAACAATGCTTTGTATACAGGACCACCAATTGAATTTACACTGTCATTGCAGAGATTCATATTATATAAAAATGACTTCAAATTTGAAAATCAATTCTTCATATAACGCACAGGGACCGCGATGGGTTCAAGGGTGGCTCCTCCCTATGAAAATGCATATATGTATAAATATGAAAATTAGATACATTTGGCACACCCCTTGTTCAGGCAATATGGCGCCTTCCACAGGCGCTATATCGACAATCTGTTTTTTCTGTGGTTTGGATCAGTAATTGAATTGGAAAATTTTGTAAATAAATTGAATGCAATGGAATTTCCAGTGAGGTTTACTCTATAATATGGTGTTATCTGAACAAAATGGTGCAAGCAAAAGTAACAATAGAATCAATGATATGTACTATATAAGCCAATATGGGTTATCAAGTTATATGCGGCATTATGCCAATCGAGCATGTACCTGTGAAAGCTTGAGGTGGTGATTTCAATAGGGCCCTACTCCAAAGGATTCATGAATTAGACTGCGTGGCACCCAATGGGTTAAACGGACAATTGGTCTTAAGCTGCTTCTTGTAGTAAAATCATGAAACATGAAAAGGTAGACATGAAATGACAACATAATGAATAATTAAATTGTTTATATAAGTTTTACATTATACATTATGATACTGTGTATCTGTCGTTTCTGTTAACAGAGTATGTAATTAATTTCACAGGTTGCACAAGAAATTTTTTTTTATTGAATGGACTTTTTCACTAATGAATAATCACTTCACTCACTCAACAGGGACACCTCATGGTGAGAAAATATATCACATGGTTGTTTAATTAATGATTAATTTAGTGCAATGTGGATTTGTATGATGTCTAGATTGGCATTATTGCTGAATTAGGAGGGGCTATATGTATTTAAATGATCACAACACACTCTTGTATTTTGTCCCTGATAAGGGCCCCAGTGTGGGTAGAAACATTGGATGCACAAGTTTGTGGAATAAACACTGATATTTCACTGATTATGGAGTACGGGTCCTTTTGAACTAGACATAATGCATTGACCCTGCCTAAGTTCTTATATATATATATATATATATATATATATATATATATGTATATATATATGTATGTATATATATATGTATATATATATATATATGTATGTGTATATATATATATATATATATATATATATATATATATATATATATATATATATATTATATATATATATATACACACTACAGTCTGGTCATTTCCCTATGGGTCCAGACTGTAAATTATATCCTTATAAATGGCGCAATGTGACATCAGAACGCGCAGTTTATATGCAACATCACTTCCGCCACTGCTATCTCCCTGCAGCTCTCCCTACACGCTTCCCCCCTCCAGTCTGACTCGCAGGCACTGCCAAACACACAGGTGCCACTTTGTTAACAAAACAATGCGACTACTATTAGAATATCCTTGAAGTGCGGGTAGAACTGCAAGGCAATAGGGGGAGAATGTACAAAGTACACAGAACAATGGCCAGGGGCAAATGGAAGCCCAAGTCCCCAGTGCGGGAGACAAGAGTGACAACACCATGCCATGGACACAAACACAGTGATTTCCCACACAAGCACATTTCCACACAAATTTATTCAACATACTGCTCAGAGGCTTAATCCACGGAGAGTCCTGCATTGTCCCTGTGTATTACTGTAGCAGACTCATTCCACGACCGACTCACCAAGGTAGAGATCAGGCATAATCCTATGGAACGGATAAAGAGATTTACTTACCTGGTAAAGCTCTTTTGCATAGGCCCGTACTGTCACAGCCGGATGTATAGGGTTAAGTTCTCCTCTCTGGAGGCAGGACAAACAATGAATTAATTTTTTGGCTCCTCCTCTTCCTGTGTCTCCCTCTATCCTAGGTTGTTTGTAAAGTCTGTGAGGAGACAAACATAGAGTAGAAAGAACTAACTCCCTAGCTAAACTAAGGATCGGCAGTACTGGGTACTTGGACAGGAATTTTTGTGGGATGGTGTTGCGCTTGTCAGGATCAGACCATTCTTCTGAAACAATTTTAGAAATTGATTGACTGGTTGGAAAATATCTGGATTTCTTTGGAATATTTCCTAAGTCCTTATCTACTTTGGATATAGGAGGCTGTTTCTCCTTGATTTCTAATGTGTCTTGTAAGTACTTGATAAGTAATTTGACATCCTCTGGTTGTTTGGGAACAGAGGTTTCATCTGATAAGGAATTATCTGATAGAGATGCGTCACTCTCGTGTGAGTCAGAATGGGAAGTAGATTCCGAATTTGATGTAGAAGCTTCAGATAAGACCGGCAGTTTAACTTTGGTCTGACCACTGGAGTAGTGTGGCCAGTTACTGCCTGTTGAACAGATGATTGAATATGTGCCTGTAACCATCCCATAAATTGTGAAAATCGAGGGTTAGCTTGGGTGCCTGCTGAGGTGCCAGGCAGAGGTTGTGGTGACACATGAGGGCTGGTAGGGCCTGGTGAGAATTGTGTTGGAGTGGTAGGTCTTTGTGTTGTAGTCAGGGCCGCCATCAGGGGGGTACAGGGGGGACTGTTGTCCCGGGCCCTGGCGGTTTGGGGAGTTAAGGGGGGCCCGGCCGTGCTGCATTTACTTGCACTTACTTGCATTTACTTGCACAGCCGGGCCCCTGCATCAGAGCTCCGATGACTGGCTTCTTGTGTTCTGATTCGCCATTAAATGTAAGTCCCGGAAAAGCCACATGCGGATTGGTTGGGAGAAGTTTGAACCTCCCCTCTACTTTAACCAATCACAATGCGGGTTTACCGGGACTTACATTTCACTGGCGAATCAGAGCACAAGAAACTGAAGATACCGGCATCTGAACTCCCTGGCTAAGGTACGTGCAGTTTATTTTTTCTTTTAACTTGTGGGGGCCCTGACCAATTGTTTATTTATTTATTTTAAATGTATGGGGGCCCTGGCTAATAGTTTTTTTTTAAATGTGTGGGGGGCCCTGGCTAATTGTTTTTTTTTTTTAAATCTGTGGGGGCCCTGACTAATTGTTGTTTTTTTTTAAAATCTGTGGGGGCCCTGGCTAATTGTTTATTTTTAAAATGTGTGGGGGCCCTGGCTAATTGTTTTTTTTTAAATGTGTGGGGGCCCTTTGCTAGTTTTTTTAAAGATGTGTGGGGGCCCTGGCTAATTGTTGTTTTTTTAAAAAAGTGTGGTGGCCCTGGCTAATTTTTTTTTTTTAAATGTGTGGGGGCCCTGGCTCATTGTTTTTTTTTAAAATCTGTGGGGGCCCTGGCTAATTGTTTATTTTTAAAATGTGTGGGGGCCCTGGCTAATTGTTTTTTTTTTTAAATGTTTGGGGGCCCTTTGCTAGTTTTTTTAAAGATGCGTGGGGGCCCTGGCTAATTGTTGTTTTTTTAAAAAAGTGTGGTGACCCTGGCTAATTTATTTTTTTTAAATGTGTGGGGGACCTGGCTCATTGTTTTTTTTTAAAATCTGTGGGGGCCCTGGCTAATTGTTTATTTTTAAAATGTGTGGGGGCCCTGGCTAATTGTTTTTTTTTTAAATGTGTGGGGGCCCTTTGCTAGTTTTTTTAAAGATGCGTGGGGGCCCTGGCTAATTGTTGTTTTTTAAAAAAGTGTGGTGGCCCTGGCTAATTTTTTTTTTTTAAATGTGTGGGGGCCCTGGCTCATTGTTTATTTTTAAAATGTTTGGGGGCCTGGCTAATTGTTTTTTTTTTTTTAAATGTGTGGGGGCCCTGGCTCATTGTTTATTTTTTAAATGTGTGGGGGCCCTGGCTCATTGTTTATTTTTTAAATGTGTGGGGGCCCTGACTAATTGGTTTTTTTAATTGTGTGGGGGCCCTGACTAATTGGTTTTTTTAATTGTGTGGGGGCCCTTTGCTATTTTTTTTTTTTTAAAGATGTGTGGGGCCCTGGCTAATTGTTGTTTTTTAAAAAAAGTGTGGTGGCCCTGGCTATTTTTTTTTTTAAATGTGTGGGGGCCCTGGCTTATTGTTTATTTTTAAAATGTGTGGGGGCCTGGACACAAATGTTTTTTTTCTTTAACCACCACCTGACACCAAAACTTGTAGGAGGGGCCTGGGCACCAAAGTTATTTTTTTAACTTGTAGGGGGGGCACTTAATGTTTTAATGCCTGTGTCTTGTGTGGCCTTCATACTGAGGGAAGGGTGGCGAGGGGGGCCCAGAAAATTTTGTTGTGCGGGGCCCCGTGATTTCTGATGGCAGCCCTGGTTGTAGTGACTGGATTGTCAAAAACCTGTGGCTGTTCCGTCTATATCCGAATCCTCGTCTTTACTTTGTGTAAATGAGGTGGCTTGTGTGCCTTCTAGGGGACAAATTAGGCTGAGTAGAGAGGTCCCCCATTAAGGTCAGCTAAATCCTTGGCGTGTGCCATGATAGCTGCAGCTGAGCTGTGTGATAATAGTAGTAGTGAAAACTGCTATTGAAATGCCAGACAAATCGATTAAGCACAACTTGTACTAACCTGGAAGCAGGGAGCGTGTGTCAGGAAACTCCGTGCGCTGCTAGTGACGTCACTGTGTGCACCGAGTGAATCAGTTGGCGCGAACCGCAAGCAGAGGTGATGCGGCAGAAGTGACGAGTGCTGGGTGGAAGTGGAACCGCTAAGCTGGGACAGTGAAGGTAAGCACCTTACCCTGTCTGCAAGGAAACTCTGGATCTGGGGGAGGTAACCGCCGGTCATCCAGAATGTTCTTCCCCTGTGCCTTACCTACTGTCAGGTATTGAGCAGGAGCGCACACCATATGGGGGCTCATCGGTTGGCACTGAAGGGAGGAAATGCCAGTAAAGGGAGCGCACTTTCCCCAGTGCGTAGGGCTCACCTCTAGTAAGTTTCCTTGGCAATGGAGTTGCATTAGGTGACACGGAGCACACATAGGGCTCACATGAATATCCTTTCCAGAATGATGGATAAGAGCTCACCTAGATGTGAATAAAAATGATGAAAAGAAAAATAAAAAAATAAATAAATGATAGAAGGTATAAGGAATGTCCGCCTCCGAGCAGGACAAACAAAAAACTGAGGATAGAGGGAGACATAGGAAGAGGAGGAGACAAAAATTCATTCATTGTTTGTCCTGCCTCCAGAGAGGAGAACTTAACCCCATACGTCCTGCACTGACAGGTAGGGCCGTATGCATAATCAGCTGTGTTTTGCCCATTCACTCCACCCTACCAGTGATACACAGGGGCATTAGGATCCTGCAGAACTGCGGTGCAGATTTGGAGGCCCTGCCCCTTTGTCTCCGCTCATGCTCCGAGGAGAAGGGATGTGGACAGATAGCATGGAGACAGTGAGTGGAGAAGAGTGCGGTCAGTTAGAGGCTAAAGACCAGTTAGAGGCAGAGGACAATGCTGGCAGCAGTTGAGGTAGGGATAAGAGATGCCCCTCTCAGCTGCCACTAGGATAGCGTCACAGTCTCACGTTTCACTCCCTGTCTGCCGTTGTCTGCACTGTCTAGCCCCCTTTCTGCTCCCCCCCCTCACATAGTCTCTGTACATTCTTGCTCACCAACTGTCCCAATTTTTACATAACCTCCCTCTCAACTCACACTTCCCCTCCCACCTCAGTCTCCAGTCCTGTTTTAAGTTTTCCTACTTCCTAGGCCTTTCTCCTATGATATCACCTGTGGCAGTCAAGAATGCAAGGGCAGAAAAAGTAAAAGGAGTTTAAATACAGGTACTATAGAGAACAGGCAATAGGGACAGACTACAGCAAGGGGCACAAACTACAGCAAGGGGCACAAACTACAGCAAGGGGGACAGAAGCAAAATAGACTAATTTTGTAGTACATAGAACAGAGCCAGACATATTTAGGAATCAAGACACTGCACCCAGAAAATGTAGATTATAATGCATAATGTACCCCCTGCTGTAATTTGTAAAGATATTAGTAGTCACCTCAGAGTTATGTGACCTGTATAAAAGCACTCGGACCACTCGGCACATAATACCCAGACTCGGTGCTTATAGTGCAGCAGCCAGAGTGTCATACATCAAAATTCATACACACTACTTTAATTTGGGGGTCTCTGAACGCCACATAGTTTGGTATATTTATACATATTTGGCATTAATCTGTTCAGTGGACCCCTGATGTTCATATTTAGGATGTTTATGCTGATATGTTATGAAATGTAGCTATAAAGGGGTAAAATGCAAGCTTTCTGACAATTTTCAGAAATTACATAAAAACTGAAAATTTTAGCATAGCTTTGCTGGTTGGTGCTTTGCCATATTGACATATTTACCCATTTTAGATTCGGCAGATTGTGTATTTCGTGTAAATATGTGGTTTTCTTGGACCGACTTACTTATTTGCCACTTTTACCCCACAGTAAGGCAGTATATTTTTTTGTAGGTAGAACTATATGCCATAAAATTTGTATGCAGTAACTTAATTTAGGGGTCTCAATGCTAGATGCTTAGGTAATCCTACGGACTATGGGCATTAAATTGTTCAGTGAAAATGTAAAGAAACTATTTTCATAATAATGTACTTTTTTAGTAATATGTGCCATTGGGTAATCATAAATATAAAATTGCCATTTTAAAAATTAAAGTGAAGGTAGAATTTAAAAACATTTACTTAGCTTTGTATGATGGTAATTACAAGAATAGCCAGTTCTGCATCAAACCAGCACAATCGGAGAGCCCTGCAATCTTTGGTTCATCACCCTCAGGTTCCCAATAATCAAGCAATGATCCTAATCCTGGCACCCACTCATGGGTCTGAGGCGAAGCTCCTGACCAAAGGCAAAGGCTGTGCTTTTATGGCCAAATATAATAAACTTGAAGAATTGGACAACACTTCTGGAAGGGTTTTATTAAAGCAGTAAGCTGATAACACCTAACGCGTTTCGGGTAGTGATGGGCGAATTTGCGCCGTTTTGCTTCGCCGAAAAATTCGCGAATTTCGCGCGAAATTCGCGAAACGGCGAAAAATTCGCGAAACGGCGCCGGCGTCTCGTTTTCGACGCCGGCGCCCGTTTTTGACGCCGGCGCCCGTTTTTCCGACGCCGGCGCCCGTTTCTGGCGCCGGCGCCGTTTTTGGCGCCGGCGTCCGTTTTTCGAAAAAAACAATTTTTGACGCCGGCGAATTTTTACCGCGAATTTTCGCGGGCGTTTTGCGAATTTATTCGCTCTGCGCGAATCGCGCAAATTCGCCGCAAATTCGCGCCTGGCGAATAAATTCGCCCATCACTAGTTTCGGGAAGAACTCATAGGCATATAGAAAATTGGTCATAGCTGTTCTTTTATACATGCTGCTTCAGTGGCCCCTAGTGGGATGTCAATAAAAACACGTTTTATTAAATACATTTAAAATCAATAGGTAAGGATATATTCCATTAAAAATGTTACATTAGAAACATATTAAAATTTCTTGAAAAACCAAACAGGGTGAATTGGTCTTATTATTCATGTTTATTATATTTACACAGAGGGGACACTGAGGACTGAGCACCTGGAGTTAGGTACTGTGGGGAGCTTGAGCGGTCTTTTTTGTTTTATGCCCAAATGTCTTGTTAGACCCCTAACCCCAACTGCTGACATAGGCAAATTTGTTTCTAAAAAACAGCAAATACTCAGCTAAGTCTATCAAATAAATTATCAAATAAATTGGGCTTGTGAGGCTGTTATCTGCCTGGTATTATTAGGGCTATTTGATGGGTAACAATACCTATGTATACTATATAACAATAAACAATGGCTATGACTGTTTACCCAGCAAGGCACATACAAGGACACTGAACTCCCCTTATTCTCAGTAGGTTTCTCTAGTGTTGTGCAAACTGTTGTCAAAAAAACACAAATTTCTAACTAATCAAAGTATTAACTTTGTACAAGACCTTATTTGTTACTCAAATAAGTTGTCTGGATAGATTAATGTCTATCTGCTGTCTGTTTGTTTATTCCAAGGATATTTGCTGGGTAACTGTTTACCCAGCAATATACATAGAACAAAGACATTGTACCTTGACCATTGGAAAATAGCCATCCCAAAATCTAATGCTTTTACCTAAACCAAGGATTTGATTCATATATCAAAGCAGATGTATATATTGTAAATGATTATCAATCAGTTATATAAAACCGTTATGTTACATTTTCCTTTAATGTTTAAAGGATTTTTAGCAAACTTATGGTATGGTGATCCAAACTACAGAAAGATCCCTTATCTAAAGTACTCCTGATAACAGATTCTATACCTGTATTTACTTTTCACATAAATATGAAAGTATATAATATCTCATATTTTACAAATGTAGGCATTCAAATTTTGTATTCACAAACCCATTAAATATGGCACAAAATTTCTATGGATATTATAATAGTAATAGTAGTAGTAAAATATTAAATTGAGTAATACCAATAAAAGGTAAAAACCTCAGTTCCACAGCAACAGCAATACATACTGTATCATATATTTACATATTGAGATTTACAAAATTAAATAAATATATTTGATCAAATTCATTAAAGTCAAATGGCCTCTTCCTGCAGACCATCAATTTAGAAAAAAATACTACAGTATACCCTCCTACACTATACCCTATAGTGCAGGTTAGTAACTAAGCAGTTAAGTTGGCAACTAAGCACTGATCATCTCAACAGATATGAAATGTGTTATCCTTAACCTAACTTATTATCCAGAAAACTCTAAAATGCAGCAATGTAATTTGCCATATTGCTAAATGTACTTGTTTATTAAATTATTAAATTACATAAATCCATGTTATGATGTAAAAGCAAAACATTCAAATCTGCATCTGAAGATAATGTCTGAAGCCCAAATCCCCCGAATACTCAAAGCAAGGTCTTACCGGGGATCTTTAAAGATGCAAACTAATGTTTTTAGCCCTCAAATCGATGCAATGTTTTTATACATTGCAATATATGTGTAAGCTTTCATTAGTGGCACATAGGCAATACCAGGAAAACTCGGTGAACTCAGAAAGCCCTAGGTTTAAGCTCAACAGCAGACTATACATTGCAGGTAATATCAAAACTATTACACAGATTTATTACAGATATTAAGGAAATTAATAAGAAGCGAATAGTGACTGTTATCCAATGGAGATGATAAGTCTAGGGAGATTATATTAGAAAAGTGACTTTTGGCTTTAGCAATCTGGAGATCATTAATACAGGATAATACAGGATCAGCAGAGCCCCAAGAGCCTCCAGTGGCTCACTCGGTAAATGTACTGACTATGCACTGAAAGTCCAGTAACCCCAATCCCAAGTGTTCAAATCCCGGATGGTCCTTACATGTAGCTCCAAGAAGATCAAGGAAAACAGATATTCACCCTGAAATCTCACTCTCAGTTACAAGCTAGGCTTATCACTGTAATATGCTGGGAGGCACCCTCCCCCCATAGCTCTAGAGTGCATGGATTTTTATCTGATTTATCATCCCATTGCACTTAAGGCTTCTGAGCAAAAAAGAGCAAAATCAAAAGTGTGTTTCAAATGCACCTTGTCTATTTAAAACAGAATGTTAATTATTTCATTACTTCATGAGCTATAAGTGGTTCGTGCACAGGGTTGCCACCTGTCTTGTTTTCACTTAGGCAACCTGGTTTTCTGAAGGGATGTCTGAGTTAAAAATGCCTGGATTTCCAAATCTGGATAGATTCAATTGCTGATCGCCCACTAGCATCACAGACACGTCCTGAAACATCACCTGCTCGGCTCTGACATCTGCCTGCCCCCTGTTCAGACTTCCTTACTATAACAGGTAGCAACCCTCTTTACTCAAGAAATTTTATTTTTATCCTATGTGCATTTATTTCAATAAAAAGTATTATAGAATGTCAGCTGCTTACAGTATCCTAGTTTCTTATACCCTGTATTTATTATTTTATTATTATTAACATGTATTTATATAGCGCCATCATATTGCGTAGCACTGTAAAGTAAATGTGATTATACAACTACATCACATGAATTACATACATAGAACATATGGAGTAACAAACATCACAATCAATACAGGTACAAAAAGGTGGGGAAGGCCCTATGCATAGGCATATAGTCTAAAGGGAAGGGAGTAATACACAAGGTGTGGGAGTGGGCAAGATCGAATTAAGTGGGTGAGAAATGTGGTATTGTATGTGGTGTTGCGTTTGGTAGCTAAGCAGAGTGAGGGTAGGATTCTCGAAAGAAGTGCGTTTTCAGAGATTTCTTGAAAGCAGAAAGGTTGGGAGAAAGTTGGACAGACCGTGGGAGAGCGTTCCAGAGGAGGGGTGCAGCCCTTGCAAAGTCTTGAATGCGATCATGTGAGGAGGTAATGAGAGAAGAGTTGAGTAGCAGGTCAGTAGAGGAGCATAGTTATCGATTGGGTGAGTATATAGAGATGAGTTCAGAGATGTAGGGTGGGGCAGAGTTATGAAGTGCATTGAAAGTCAGTGTCATTAGTTTGAATTTGATTCTGAGAGGTAACAGAAGCCAGTGCAGGGATTGACAGAATGGCGAGGCAGAGGAGGAGCGGTTGCTGAGGTATATGAGCCTCGCAGCAGTGTTCATTATGGACTGGAGAGGTGACAGTCTCTGGAGGGGAAGGCCAATTAAAAGAGAGTTACAGTAGTCTAGACACGATATGATGAGAGAGTGAATTTTGGCAGCGTCTTGGGTGATAAATGATCGTATTTTGGATATGTTCCTTAGGTGGAAGTGACATGATTTAATAAGTGACTGGATATGAGGAGTGAATGACAGGGCAGAATCTAGAATAACCCCAACTAGCCTGGGGAGAGGGGGTGATAGTGGAATTGTTAACTATGATGGATACTTCCAGGATGTTACTGGTGTTAGTTGGAGGACAGAGAACCATTTCAGTTTTAGAGAGGTTTAATTTAAGGTAGCATTGCGACATCCAGGTAGAGATAGCGGACAGGCAGGAGGAGACGCGAGTTAGGAGTTCTGGGTTGAGATCAGGAGATGAGAGATAGATCTGAGTATCGTCAGCATAGAGGTGGTAGTGGAAACCATACGAATTTATTAATTTGCCAAGGGAGGAAGTATAGAGGGAGAATAGTAATGGTCCCAGGACAGAGCCTTGAGGAACTCCAACAGAAAGAGGTAGGGGAGAAGATGATACTCCATTGTAGGAGACACTGAAGGAACGATTGGTGATGTAAGAAGAAAACCAGGACAGGGCTTTGTCACAAAGGCCATGCGACTGGAGGAGGAGAGGGTAATCTTCAGTGTCAAATGCGGCTGAGAGATCAAGCAGTATTAGTAGTGAGAAATGATTGTTGGCTTTAGCGGTTAAAAGGTCATTAGTTAGTCGAGTCAGGGCAGTTTCCGTGGAGTGTTGTGGCTTCAAACCAGATTGTAGGGGGTCCAACAGGTAATTGTCAGAGAGGAATGAGGTTAGTCGGTTGTAGACTAGGCGCTCAAGTAGTTTAGAGATGAAAGGTAGCAGAGAGATAGGTCGGAGCTTGTCAAGATTGGAGGGATCAAGAGAGGGTTTTTTCAGAATGGGGGTGACAAGAGCATGTTTTAGTTGAGAAGGAAACAGTCCAGTTGAGAGCGAAAGATTAAATAGGTGAGTTAAGGCTTTGATTAGACAAGGATTGGTATTGCGGAGAAGTTTTGAGGGAATTGGATCAAGCGGGAAGGTGGTAAGGTGAGAAGAGGCCAAAAGCTTTGAGACTTCCTCATCAGTGACGGGGGTGAAGGAACACAGGAGAGACTGGGGAGTGTGGAGTGAGGGTGGTGGGAGTTTAGGGGGGTTGAGTAGTGTAATGTCCCTTCTGATAGTGTCAATTTTGTTTTTGAAGTGCTCAGCAATATCTTGAGCAGAGACAGATGTGCATGGAGGGGGTGGAGAAGGGGAAAGGAGGGTGTTAAAGGTGGAGAAAAGTTGTGCTGGTTTTTTAGAAAAGGAATTAATGAGTGAAGTAAAGTATGTTTGTTTGGCTTGGAAGAGGCTGGTGTTAAAGTAGCGCAGGGCAGATTTGTAGCTCCAAAAGTCTGATTCTGAACAGGATTTGCACCAGCGACGCTCAAGTGCACGTGAATGTCTTTCGCTTTTGTATGAGCAGTATGCCAAGGTTGAAGTGGTTTGGGTCTAGAACGTTTAGTTTTTATAGGAGCAAGCTCATTTAGGGCAGTGGTGAGAGTACTAAAGTAGACAGAGGTAGCCACATTAGGACATGAGATGGCTGAGATATTAGAGTGAAGAGAGTCAAAGGAAGAAGAGAGATGTGACATGTCTATCGCTTGCAAGTCACGGTAAGTACGTGTTTGGGGAATAGCAGGGGGTGAGGAGGGAGTTAGTGAGAGTTGAAATGTGAGCATATTGTGATCAGAGAGGGGAAATGGTGAGTTAGTAAAATTGGTGGTTGAACAGAGTCTGGTAAATATGAGATCCAGAGCATTACCATTGGAGTGAGAGGGGGAGTCTGAGCACAAAGATAAGCCTAGGGAGGAGGTTAGTCAAAGAAGTTTAGAGAACGAAGAGTTGTTAATGTTGTTAACGGGTATATTAAAGTCACCTAATATGATGGATGGGATGTTAGATGAAAGAAAGTAAGGAAGCCAGGCAGCAAAGTTGTCCAGAAATTGTGCAGTTGGTCCTGGTGGTTGATATATAACAGCAATGCAGAGTGAAACAGGAGAAAAGATCCTAATGCAGTGAGCCTCAAATGAGGAGAATGATAAAGAGGGAACAGGTGGAAGAACTTTAAAAGTACAGCGGGGAGAGAGAAGCAAACCTACCCCACCTCCAGGTCTGTTACCAGGTTTGGGAGTATGAGTAAGGTGTAGGCCCCCATAGGACAGGGCAGCAGGTGAGGCGGTGTCAGTAGGAGAAAGCCAGGTTTCAGTAAGTGCGAGTAGGTTAAAGGAATTTGCAATGAAATGGTCGTGTATAGCGGTGAGCTTGTTGCAAACAGATCTGGCATTCCAGAGAGCACAGGAAAGATTAACTGGGTTTTTGGGTATAGGAGTAAGAGTTCTGTACTGTTGGAATTTGCTCCGGAGAGAAGGAGCTTGTGGTTGTGATATAACTGGGATGGGGTAAGGGCCAGGGTTTGGGGAAATGTCCCCAGCTGCCAGCAATAGAAAGGAAAGATAGACTAAGTGAGAGTGGGATTTATAAGTCCTTAGTTTGTATGAAAAAGAGTTTTGTGGAATAGCTAAACAGAGTACTTTATAAACTTCATGTGTGGAGAGGGAAGGAGAGGAGAGTAGAGAGGCTGAGATTTGTATAGAACTGGGATTTGCCGGAGGAGGTAGTGAAAAATGTTTTATGAAGCATGAGAGTGAAAGGAGGAGAAATGCAGGATAAAGCATGTTTGGAGTATGAAGTAACAAACTTAGCAGGTACAAACAAATCTGTTTTCTTCTTATCCCAGATGGTTCACTGTTGATTGCAGGGGAATCCGGTTCCTTTTGCCTTGTCAATGCCTTGTTTAACTGTCATTTCTGAGCACTTGTGAAATATTAGCACTTAAGAAATGTTAGCACTCGTGCCATGCCCCAGACACTCGTGCCATCCCCAATACTGGGTCTGAATTTATATGTAGCTGATTGGGAAAACCAGAGCCTAATTAATCAATTAATTAATTAAATAGCTAGCAAAGGGCAGAGTTTTACAGACACCAGAACCAGGTTTGGGGCTATAAAAATATTTCTTGTTCACGGAGGAGTGGACACAGATGTGTGCTTGAGATATTTATCAAAGAACTAAAGTAGAATAGGCCTGACAGACAAAAGTTATTGGGGTTAACAAATACAAGTAGGGATATAGCAGAATTACCAGAATAAACAGTTGCAGTATATGGATATGGCAGTATATGGATGTAGCAGAATTACCAGAATAAACATTTGCAGTATATGGATATGGCAGTATATGGATGTAGCAGAATTACCAGAATAAACAGTTGCAGTATATGGATGTATCAGAATTACCAGAAGAAACAGTTGCAGTTGTATATTTTATCTAAGTTTTCTAATCTTTGATTTTTAAAGGTAAAAAATGTACTCAGATGTCAGAACGATTCATTCACAAATGCAACTGAATCAATGTTCCAAGGGCAGGGGCAATCCAGTCCCTGAGGCAGTTTGCTGCATTTTTGTCTCCCCTGGTAACCAGTGTGACTCTACCGCCTGAGACAAGTTGAGAAACTGGTACAGTGCCCTTGTCCAAAGGGTAAAAAGAAGTAAAAAATATTGTAAATTCTTCATTGTTTGTGAAGATTCTCATTCATCCAGGTCTTGGTATATCTACATAAATAAGTCAAATCAACTGGATTTGCTGTGGGTTTTTTTCCCTTGAAGACGTTTCACCAGCCATCCAACTGGATCCAATTTGTAAATCTTCCTTCGAGAATATATATCCTCTGGAATGTTGCTCCAAGCAGCATAATCTGTTTATCATAATACACAATGATGTCATTAAATTAGGTGTTGATTTTATTAGCAAGATTGGAGCTTTGATGTGTTATTAAACCTTCCAGGGAAGAGTGGTCTGATTTGTATGTGGTAGAAACCAAACAACATTTACACCAGTGTATGGCGCAGCACAGAGGAGCCACCTCCTCTGGTCAGAACTCAGCCATGTACCTACATCTAAAAGAAAAAGGACACACGTTTGAAGACTGCCAAATCCAGATTATAGACCGGGAGAGTGACTGGTTCAAAAGAGGTGTTAAAGAAGCCATATATGTAAAGACTGAAAAAACAAGTTTGAATAGAGGCGTGAGGTTGCGACATCTATTGTCTGCCACATACAATGCTTTTTCCCTGGAGGGTTTAATAACACATAAAAGCTACAATGTCACCCAACAGGGCATATAAAAACCTCACTGTCCTCACTGTGAAGAACCACCTATGTTGCTTCAAATGAAATTTCTTTTCTTTTAGTCTGAAGAGGTGGCCTCTGGTGCGGTGATCCTCTTTATGGGTAAACAGGTCCCCTGCTATTTGTCTATAATGTCCTCTATGTGAACAGGTAATTGGAACACAGTGTGAAGGGAGATATATTTCCCCTAGGTTCATGTCTTACATGTACAGCATGTCTTATATGTACAGCAGTTCTGAGTAGGTTAATTCCCCTAGAAAGTCTCACCTGGGGAATAATTAGAAGGCTAGATCAGCTAGCTGCTAGAGAGGGTTGGGGCTCAGAGTGAAAGATTCACTGAGGAGAGCTGGTAGCTGAGTGGAGCCATTGGAAGCAGCTGTTTATGTTTCCCCAAAGGGGAAGACTTTTGCAAAGGTACTGTGACTCTGGGGAATTGTACTGTTTGTGTTTGACCGGGAATCCCAGTAGGGGACTGGTAGTAGAGAGGGAAACTACTCTGTGTATTAGTCAGAGCCCAAGTGTGGCAAGGATTTTGTTTTATTTTGTTTTATGCTGCTTTGCTCACAGAATCTTTATATGTGAACAATAAATGGACTTTACCCTGTTCAAGACCATATGATCCTGCTCACAATTGGTGGAGGTATGCAATGGGCAGAAATTTCATTTGAAAATAGCAAAGACCAAAGTTTAAAGGGACAGACAGTTTAAAGGGGAAGTCTTCAACAGATATTAAAAATGGAGGAGATATTGAAGGCGATGCTGCAAACCCAGCAGCAAGCTAATGCAAATCACCAGGAAGCTTTAAGGGCTCAGCAGCAAACCCATCAGGAGTCGTTAAGGGCCCAACAGCTAACCCATCAGGAGTCCTTAAGGGTCCAACAGGAAACCGATCAGCTGCTGATTACACAAATTAATGCCCAAGCGGAATCCAGTAAAGTTACCTTAGCACAACAACATAGTGTTACCATGCATTTGCAGCAGGAGATCCAAGCACTGGCGGAGAAATTACAGGGTAGTGCGGCCCTGGAGAAAGTACCTTTAAATATCCGCAAAGTGGTACAAAAAAGTTTGCAAAAGATGACTCCAGCAGACGATGTCGAAGCTTATCTAGCAGTGTTTGAAAGAGTGGCAACAAGGGAAAAAAAAAAAGAGGATTGGGCTGAAGTGATAGCACCTTACTTAACAGGGGAACCCCAAAAGGTGTACTTTGATCTAAAAGAACAGGACTCTCATAACTATAATAAGTTAAAAGAGGAAATCCTGGCCCACCTTGGAATCACTTCGGCAGTTCACGCAAAAAAGTTCAATGACTGGGTTTACAGCAAAGGCAAACCTGCATGTGCGCAAATGCATGACCTCCTGGGTCTCACAAAAAAGTGGCTGCAACCAAACGTCAACACAGCTGATCAATTGGTGGAAAGGATCGTCGTAGACCGGTACCGGAAAGGTCTTCCCCAGGATATACAGCGATGGGTTGGACAGGCAGACCCCCAAGATATGACCCAGATGGTGGAACTTGTGGAGAGGTACATGACTACTGAGAGCTACCTAGGAGAGGGAACCTCTGTCCAGCACCCTATCAAGCCTCAGAGATTGCAAGGAAATCATGGTAAGACTGTTCCATTTATTAAAGGGGTGGTTTCCCAAGGTAACCGGGACAAAACCTCTGATATGACTTTGGGACTGAGTACTGGAGCCAAAGAAAGGGTGGCCACCAGTCAGTGTCAAGAGGCCTCTGACAGTGATAAAAGGGGGTTACAATGCTGGAGGTGTAGAGAGTTTGGCCATTTCGCTGCTAACTGCCCCCTAACATCAGAGCCTATGGATTGAAGTTGGGGGAAACCAGAATCCCTGTATGCTCTGCCAGCATGTCTGGCCTCTCTACAAGAAGAGACTATTAAACAGTTTTGCCCAGTAGTCATAGAAGGACACCGGGTGACCGCTCTCCTGGATTCGGGGAGTTTGGTAACATTAGTTCACGCTAGTTTGGTGGACATTGTTGACTCTACCCACCCACGGGTAGGGGTAGTGTGCATTCATGGGGACACTAAAGACTACCCAACTGCTTTGGTTCTGTCTGAAACTCAGTCGGGAACTGTAAAGTATCAAGTGGGGGTTGTAAAAACCTTAATGCATGCTGTTATATTGGGAAGAGATTTTCCCTTGTTCTGGCAACTGTGGGGTGGGGAGAGTAATTCTTAAAAGGGTTCCTCATGCAAGGCAGAGGAAACATGCTTGTCCCAAGAACCCTTTACACACCCTGAGAATGATGATAAAGTAGGGGTGACCCCTGATGTTCCTTCACCCCTAGAAGTGTTGGCAGGACTTGAAAAGGGGGTAGAGGAAGGTGACATGGTACCTGATTTAGAGGTCTCCAAAGAGAACTTTGAAACTGCCCAAATGAGGGACCCCACTCTGAGCCATGCTAGAGAAAATATAAAAGTTATAAATGGGGAACCTCAATGTCCAGGGGCAGAAACAGTGTTTCCCCACATGGCCCTGAACCAGGATCTGTTATATCATGTGAGCAAAATAAGGGGTGAAATTATAGAACAGCTGGTGGTACCCCAGCAATATAGAAAGGTGGTATTAGATATGGCACATAGACATGTACTTGGCGGCCACCTGGGAGTCGATAAAACTACAGAAAGAATTCTTCAGAGGTTCTTTTGGCCTGGGGTAGTTGGAGATGTAAAGCGATATTGTAACTCCTGCCCAGATTGTCAGTTAGCAGCACCAAGACCCCATTACAGAGGTCCCTTGGTTCCCCTTCCAATCGTTGAGGTCCCATTTGAGAGGGTTGCCATGGATTTGGTCAGTCCCCTGCCAAAATCCGCTAGAGGGCACCAACATATCCTTGTAATATTGGATTATGCAACCAGATATCCAGAAGCAGTACCTTTAAGGAATACTTCAGCAAAATGTATAGCCAAAGAGCTGGTCCATTTGTTTTCTAGGGTGGGAATACCTAAAGAAATACTGACAGATCAAGGCACACAAAGTAACCAAAGAGTTATGTCGCCTCTTAGGTATCAAACACTTACGTACCTCAGTGTACCACCCTCAAACTGATGGCTTGGTGGAAAGGTTTAATAAGACCCTGAAAGCCATGTTGAAAAAGGTGGTAGATAAAGATGGGAAAAATTTGGGCTGCTTATTGCCGTTTTTGTTGTTCTCAATCAGGGAGGTGCCACAAGCTTCTACTGGGTTCGCCCCATTTGAGTTACTCTATGGTAGACACCCCAGGGGACTGCTAGAAACTTGGGAACAGGAGGCTACCCCCTATAAGACAGTGGTAGAACACATTGCTCAAATGCAGGAGCGGATTACAACGGTGTTACCTATTGTAAAGGACCTTTAATCCTGGGGATAGAGTCTTGGTACTTATCCCCACAGTTGAAAGTAAGTTCCTGGCCAAGTGGCAGGGGCCTTACGAAATTATTGAAAAAGTTGGTGAGGTGAACTATAAGGTACAGCAACCTGATAAGAGAAAACAGGTGCAACTTTATCATGTGAATTTACTGAAGCCCTGGAGACCTCAGGAGGTCCTGGTATCAGAACCGGGTCTCAAAGTTTGATGCCTATCCCATGCCTAGGGTAGATAAACTCATCGAAAGGCTAGGCCATGCGAGGTACCTCACAACTCTAGATCTCACAAAAGGGTATTGGCAGGTACCACTAGCGGAAGAGGCTAAGGAAAAGACAGCCTTTTCTACTCCTGAGGGTCTTTTCCAATACAATGTACTACCTTTTGGTTTACACGGGGCCCCAGCTACTTTTCAAAGACTAATGGACCGTATTCTTAAACCACATAATCCCTATGCCTCAGCCTATTTGGATGATGTGGTTATCTTCAGCTCTGATTGGGAGTCTCACTTACCAAAGGTACAGGCAGTGGTAGTCTCTATACGTGAGGTGGGGCTTACTGCAAACCCTAAAAAGTGTGCGGTTGGAATGGAAGAAGCCAAATACTTAGGTTATGTAATTGGGAGAGGTGCAGTACAGCCTCAAATAAATAAAGTGGTACAGTACAGCCTCAAATAAATAAAGTGGAGGCAATACAAAAGTGGCCCCAACCTGTCACAAAGAAACAAGTCAGAGCCTTCCTTGGGATATTAGGCTACTATCGTAGGTTTGTGCCTAACTTTGCTTCTATTGCAGCTCCCCTTACAGATCTTACTAAAGGGAATAGGGATGTAGCGAACGTCGGAAAAAAAGTTCGCGAACATATTCGCGAACTTGCGCAAAAATGCGAGCGGTTCGCGAACGGTTCGCGAACCCCATAGACTTCAATGGGAAGGCGAACTTTAACATCTAGAAAAGACATTTCTGGCCAGAAAAATGATTTTAAAGTTGTTTAAAGGGTGCAACGACCTGGACAGTGGCATGCCAGAGGGGGATCAAGGGCAAAAATGTATCTGAAAAATCTGCCTGTGTGTGCTTGGAAGAGATAGTGTAGGGGGAGAGCTGTTAGTGATTTCAGGGACAGATGATAGTAAGTTTGCTGGCTAGTAATCTGCTTGATACTGCTCTGTATTGGAGGGACAGAAGTCTGCAGGGATTTGAGGGACATTTTAGCTTAGGTAGCTTTGCTGGCTAGTAATCTACTGTTCTCTTTAAACAACTGCCATACGTTGACCTTGTAGGCATTGTTTGGTGTTTTTTCTGGAGACGGTAATATTATGGATATTTAGACAGAATGTGAACAAGGTCACACAGCTCGATGGCGGGTTGAAGAAAACAGTGTGCAAATAATGCCTACAGGGCAAATAATGCCTAAAAGGTCAACTTATACACTACTACAGCGGTAGTAAAATAAAAAAAAGTAAAATAAAAAAAAAATGAATATTAAAAAAAAAAATTAAAGTTGGTGCTGCTGAACTACTAGGAGCAGCAGATTAGCACACCAGTCCCACTCCCCAACACTGCTAGACTAATAGCACTGGGCTCTTATAGTAGTAGTAGTAGTAGTAGTAGTAAAACAACAAAAAAATAAATAAAAGCAGTCCTTACAAGGACTACTGTTATTGCAGCAGTCAGCAGATGAGATCAGAAGCAGGACAGCTGCCCACTGCAGCTACATACAGAGCACTGCAGTAGAAGGTAGATTACTAGCCAGCAAAGCTACCTAAGCTTAAATGTCCCTCAAACCCCTGCAGACTTCTGTCCCTCCAATAACAGAGCAGTATCAAAACGATTACTAGCCAGCAAACTTTCAACTGTCCCTGAAATCACTAACAGGCAGCAGCTCTCTCCCTACACTATCTCTTCAGCACACACAGGCAGAGTGAAAAAACGCTGCAGGGCTTCGGTTTTTATAGGGAAGGGGAGTGGTCCAGGGGAGAGCTTCCTGATTGGCTGCCATGTACCTGCTGGTCTGGGGTGAGAGGGCAAAAAAAAGCGCCAACAATGGCGAACCCAAAATGGCGAACGTCGCGCGACGTTCGCGAACTTCCGGCGAGCGCGAACACCCGATGTTCGCGCGAACAAGTTCGCCGGCGAACAGTTCGCGACATCTCTAAAAGGGAAGAGCTCAGTAATGGTTAAGTGGTCAGCTGAGGCTGAAAAAGCTTTCATAGAACTTAAAAATTCACTCTGTAGACAACCAGTGTTAATAACACCAGTTTTTCAGAAAGAATTCATTGTGCAAACTGATGCCTCAGATGTGGGTTTGGGGGCTGTCCTCTCCCAAATGGTAAATGGTGAGTAACACCCAGTAGTGTACTTAAGCAGAAAGCTTACACTGGCTGAGAGTAGGTAGTAGAAAGGGAGTGCCTAGCCATTAAGTGGGCATTAGAGGCCCTCAAATACTATCTGCTAGGCTGAAAGTTTAGATTGGTCACAGATCATGCTCCCCTTAGGTGGATGTCTGAAAATAAAGAAAAGAATGCTCTAGTCACCAGATGGTTCTTGGCCCTGCAAAACTTTAAGTTTACAGTGGAACATAGATCTGGGCTAAAGTCAACATTTTTAATTGTTTTCCTTTTTAGGGTTCATTACATAGGAAGCAAAATATCTGCACACAGGAAATAGAAAATGTGTCTTTATCTATTTTGAATGAACAGTGCTCCATTAATAGTTTGATATAATTTAGCTTAATCTAAAGAAATAATGAACTATTAGCTAATTTAACACATTTCTGTATATTTCATGACTGTACAGTACATTTTTGTAAAAACTGAACTTTAACATTTAGAATTGTCACTGCATTCATATAACATTCAAAATACTAGTGTATCATAAAATGTTTACAGCTTTAACACAATATATTACTGTATTTTTTTAGCAAGCTAGAATCTACAAGTCTACATAAAATAAAGATTTTAAACACTGCATGCATGCACAAATGCAACTCTATACACATAATGGCCTCCATTATGTGGACAGGAAGACTTAAAATGACAGGTGACTACTTCCCTTTATCAACAATGAACAACAATCAACAAAAAACTAGCATACTGCTAGAATTCAAATACTGATTACATGAACACATGGTACAGTACAACAGAAGAAGACCAGCACAGTTTATTTTAGTGTTAAAGTGTTACATAAAAAAATCTAAAGTATGTGAAATGTATTTCAACGCAGTTTTAATCAAAAGTATAACTACTTTTGATTAAAACTGCGTTGAAATACATTTAGCATTCTGAATCTAATTCACAATATGTATTTTTTCCAACATTATCAGTTTTGTTTACCTAATATTTCACTGATTTGGAAATCTTTAAATTTTATTTAAACTTTGACCAAAGAATCTTCAATAATATATGTAATGACCTTACTATTGTTAGATACATTATTTAAGTTTATTCTTTCTACTCTGACAATACAAAACATGAAATAGTCCATCACAGTTGATAACTATTTTCCTTATTTACTTTTACTGTCTTTTTTTAACATTGCTGTCAGAAATTGTTTACATTCACAGTGATCTAACCCTGTCATTTATTTATCAATCTTGTTTATTTGAATTCCCTTGATGTCATTTATTTATCAATCTTGTTTATTTGAATTCCCTTTTCCTTTCTGCATCCTTTGTAATGTTAAACCAATAAAGAATAACACAAAATGAGAATGGAGACGTCCTTGGATCTATTCAGCAAAGCATAATAAGGACAATATACAACTTTTGATCAACCAATTAAAATTTTATTGGTGGAAATAATAAAAAATGGTTTAGGTAATAGCGCAAGCTATTCCAATAGCAGCAAATCAGAAGGTAGCATTTACTTTAACTGATTGGGTGTTTTGAGTTCCTATTTTGCATATATTTTTAGAATTACATTTTTTTGGGGGCTTAGATATACAGTAAGTACAGTATAATATTGAGTACCTACTTAAAAAAAACCCTTACAACTTATGAAAATATCCTCCTAGGGCTTTTAATTTACTACCTCTCTACTTTGATGTACTCCTTACTTATTTTGACTTATTTCATGCTACTCTTAATGCTCTTAAAGGGCATGTAAAGACAAAAAAATAAAATCCCATTTTTACTTTCTTTAACGAAAAAGAAACCTATCTCCAATATACTTTAATTAAAAAATGTGTATCTTTTTTATAAGAAACCTGAGTGTATGCAGTGAAATTTTCCCTTCGTTTACTGCTGTGGATAGGAATTGTCAGACGGTCCCTAACTGCTGAGCAGGGAAACAATCATACTTATGAACAGCAGGGGGAGCCCCCGCCTTACTTCCCAGCCATGCAGAACTCAAGCAGCTTTGTTTATGATGATCCCTAAGCAGCCCAGACCACACTGAGCATGTGCACATTCTTAGTCTTGCAAAGATGTTTAACAAAGTTACAAGATGGTGACCCCCTGTAGCCAACTTTGAAAGCATAAATTATTTATTTGATTAGGCTTGTGGTGCAGTAAGTTCATGTTTATATTTAGTATACAACATACAGCATTTCTGTTAACTTTGTTTTGTAAGACTAACTGAATAAGGCAGAATCTATGGACTTTACAGTATCACATTTTTAATATAAATTCATATAAAAAACAAAATTACTTCTAGTTAATGATGAGCAAATTGAATATTCTACAAAAACCATGGAACTTGCAATACAGCAAATATTTGTAAAATGCATTGGAGTCTATGGCCATTTTTTTCATGTTGACTTTTTCCTCGTTCATTCAGTTTTGAATAGCAATTTCTTTTTGTGCGGAATACATTGGTGTCTATGGGCATTTTCTTGTGAAATTTTTCAGTGGTGACGGCTTTTTATGGCAATGTTTTTCGCACAAGATATATTAGGTCTTCTAAGGGTGTTTTTTCATAATGAAATTTTGCAGTAGTTTTGTAAAATCATTTGCCAATGGTTAAATGTGTAGTTCGCTATTGACAAATCCAAACCGTCCAAAAAATTTCACTCATCACTATTTCTAGTTATTCAATATAGCTGTCAGATAAATGTAATTCAAAATATTAAAATATACGTGTTTCATATATTTTATTGAAGTTTTGCCATAAAACAAGCAGATTGAAAAGAAACAGCCTTTTAAAATGCAGTCGCAAAAACATATAAACCAAACAGTAATCACATACTGTTAACCAATACATAAACATAGGTCTTGATAAAGGTCTTAGAAAAAGACCGAAACTTTGGCCGGTTCCTGTTTTAAATCTATTTAATAAATATGGAGTTTTAAACTGAAAAATCATGGTGTGCACCTTTTGTCAGTGGAAATTATATATATATATATATATATATATATATATATATATATATATATATATATATATATATATATATATATATATATATATATTCAAAATGGACCAGCACACCAGATTTTCAAGTGTTCAAATTTTTTTTATTTTTCATACCACTTGTGTATCCAACGTTTCGGCCCACATTTGGGCCTTTATCAAGGATAAATTGTAAGTGAACGGGTGGTCAATAAATACAAAAAAAAGTTCAAAAACGGGCGCCAAGATGACATCATTAATGACATAATTAATGTGATTGGTGCAAACCTAGTACAATATAAAATTAAATGCATGTCATAATAAATTTCAACCACTTGATGTCACTAGTGTTACATTGTGTTATCTCTGTGTTTGTGTATTATAGTAAAACAATATCTTTGATCATGATAGTGAACCAAAAAATACATATTGTACAAGATAATAAAATTCACGTTAAAAAAAAGTTCTGGTTGTTGCTTACTTTATCTTGAAACAGCAGTTCCATTGTATTCCCTAGAGTAAAAGAAAGTTAATTACATCAATACTTGCAATACTTGCAAGAATAATGAAACAAAAAAATGTTCAAATTTCTGTTCACAAGTAACCAAAGAAACCTTTGACATCAAAAATCTAATAACTTGTAACAGTACAAATGTAATATATTTACTGGAGTGTCCGTGTAAATTGCAATATGTAGAACGGACAGGCAGATCGCTGAAAACAAGAATAAGAGAACATATTACGAACATAAAAAAAGGAGTACTAACACACAGCGTGTCGGCCCATTTCAAGAGCCACCATAATTCTGATCCAACCCTTATCACTTTCAAAGGAATAGTTCAGAAGAAATCCCATTGGCGAGGGAGTAATATCATTAATTTAATATCCAGGGAAGAAACCACTTGGATTCATAAACTAAAAACACTAACACCAAAAGGTCTAAATATTGAAATAGATCTAAAGTGTTTCCTAACCGATTAGCAAGGTTTTAATATGGAGAAAACTATTATTCAGTTATTATAATTCGTTATTTTCAAAATTAATTATGAGATTTTTAAAATTAATTATGAGATTTTATTGTGTGCCATTAAAAAATTGTGTAATAAATTGATTTTATAAACTGCACAAGACAATACTAAGTTTTAGATAATACGGAGAAAACTAACCTCCTGTATTTAAGCATGTTTTTTGATGTATGTTACTACTTGATGTGAAACAAAATGAATTGTATTCACTGCGCAAGATAATTGTAAAACTGTATCAAACACACACCTGAATCAATTAACCCAATTACAATGGACTGAACTAGTTAATTGAAAGAACATCCCACCGACCCTACAAAAGACATTCAAACAGAACGCGGGAAGAATCTCTGCCCCTGATGAAGAATAATTTTATACGAAACGCGTTGGGCTTTATCAATGCTCTGTTAATTCTTAACTGATACAATTTTGTGAATAAATCTAATTTTACAAACACCGTGCTGTAACTAGTGTCTGAAAAAAGTACTAGCGCACGCAAACGCTAAGATTGGAAACATTGAACACACAGAGGAAACCAACTCCAGGTAGTAACCTACAGACTGCAGAACAGATCGGGAAAGTATCCCCAGGAAGAAGGCGTGACAGGACCACTACCTGCACAAGTTTACATTGCCACCAAAATCAGCATCCGGTAAGCATATACCCACCGCCTTCCCTGCATCCACAAGCCGGCTCTTCTGTGCTATGTGAGCTTTCTTTCCGACAGGTACTACAACGACCAGACCGACTAGACGAACCCTCCCCGCCTAACGGATCCGGAAAAAAACTCAGGAGGAAAGCGCTACAGGACCGCTTCTAACACAGGTTCAGAGTGTTATTAATCATCCATGTCCGGTAAGCATATACCAACCGCTTTCCTGCATTCAACCGGTCAGCTCTTCTGCGCTATGTTAGTTTCTTTCCTGACAGGTTACCACGCCGATCAAATCAACTGAAGCCTGTAGCAGTTATTTCTCAACGATCCCCGGTGAATCTATCTGGAGTCAAGCACAGGACTCTCTTTATACATAGTTTAAGTACTAACTGAACGTAAAAAAAAGGTTTTTGTAATCCCTGATTAGTAAGCGCACCGAAAACCCTCTTTTGCTTTTTAAAGTTAATTACATGTTACTAACAATGTTTCTATTTATTTTAGAACAATTTCTCATTACTTCGCTACTTTGTTTATCCTTATGTAGGTACTTTGCTGACAATTCAATTACTTAGACTATCGAATGGTCGAATAGTCTAACGATTTTTACTTCGAATCGTTCAAATCAAATTCAAAGTCGTAGTCGAAGGTCGATGGTCGAAGTACCCAGTTCGACATTCAAAGTTTTTTTTACTTCGAATCCTTAGTAAATGTGCCCCATAGTGTGACATGAAACCTGACCCTAAATTAAGGCCCTGTCTTAATGTGTTAAATAACTCCATACATTTGAATTCATAAATCTTCCTTTCCCCGTTCAGTTTTAAAGTTCCCTTTTAGAATAAAGACCTGCATGTCCTGAAGACTGTGATTTTGACTGCAGAAATTGTTGCCCCACTGGTGTATCACATGATTTGGTGTTGATTTTATGTCTGTGATGGTTCATCCTTGTGCGCAATTTTTGTCCTGTTTCACCAATGTATATGCCTCCGGTAGAGCACCTAGTACATGTAATCATTTATACCACATTGGATCAGGGGCGATCCTGGCCCCTCCGCTGCCTGAGGCAACAGCAGTTGCTGCCGCCCCCCCTCCCCCGGAAATTCGCTCTTAAAGTACCAGGAGCAGCATTTTTGCCGGCCCTTGGTACCTAGTGGGGCGCTGCCGCCTGAGGCGACAGCCTCAACTCGCCTCATTGGCAAAGCACCCCTGCATTGGATGAAGCACACGAATAGTGGTCCAGAATAGTGTAGACTTTTTCTGTATTCGGAATTGCAACTTGAATTTTGCACAGGATGTATTTGCAGGTTTCACATCTGTTGCTGTTGCAGGGAAATGTACCTGCTTTAGTTGTTTCAGGAAGAGCACTTCTGACAATCATTTTCCTCAGATTAGGTGGTTGTCCAAGAGTGTGTCTCTGGGTATTTGAGTTGCGCTGTGGATTTGATCATCAATAACCTGCGGATGGTATCCCTAATTAACAAAAGTTTTCCATAAGGAATGGAGATGTTTATTTCTGTCATCAAGGTTTGAGTAAATCCGGTTGTATCTCAGAACCTGTCTAAACACAATTGATTTTTTTATGTGATGGGGATGAAAACTGTCCCACATAAGATATGCAGGATGGCCTGTTGGTTTTTGATATATGGATGTTTGTATGGTTCCATTTTTGATGTAGATGGTTGTATCCAAGAAGTTTATGTGTGAGTAAGAGTGGTTAAGGGTAAGGTTGATGGTGGCGTGGAATTAGTTAAATCTTTGGTGGAATGCCAATAGTTCTTTTTCTGATGTGGGCCAAATGTTGGATACACGAGTGATATGAAAAATAAAACTAATTTGAACACTTGAAAATCTGGTGTGCTGGTCCTCCATTTTGAAGGCTACATATTTCTTTAGACCATAGCACCCACGAATGTGACACCAGAAAGAGTGCAAGTACTATCTGGACATTTTGATATTGGGGATACATTTCTCCGAATCGTACCGAGCCACCCCTGTTTTGTAGTGAAAAACATCCTTGAAAGTAAAAGGATATGGATGACGGCAACCAAAGGATTGCTTCTACACAAGGGGAAATCTTTACAAGGGAAGAGATTCAGAAAATCCTGTTCACTGAAACTTACGACAAAACATTTGGCAGCCTAGGAGCAAAGGAGGCATATCACGAGCTTCTATGCCTAAAGAAAAAAGAGATTGAACTGCTTCTCCACGGAGTCTCCCTTTCCGACTACTACAGGGAGAGTAAAGTACCAAGGGGCTTTAGGATCAACAATACACCTACCCTAGGAAGAAACAACGTAGATTTCTGTAAGCGTGGTGCCAAGTGCTGGATCGGTGTTCCTTCGACTTGATGCTGCTAGTGATCGAGGAGGTAGGCAGAGAATTGAAAGGGGTCTGCAGCGATCTCTCCAGCTTCAATAAGGCACATCCCAAAACCTTGCAGAGTGACAGAGAGACGGAGTGGCTGGTGTGTCTAGAAGAACAAACCAGCAAGTATAAAGCAGAACTCCTGACGTTCAAGAGCGCTAAGTGCTTGAAAGTAATCCAGGATTATAAGGAGAATACCCTACATTTCTGGCAGCAGAACTCTAACGTGAGAAAACACAGGACGGAATGGACAGCAAGAAGACCCCCAGCGCAAAGCGGCGCATCCGAAAGCAAGGGAGAGGCGAGCGCACAAGAAACCACGCACCAACAAACGTCTTTTTTAGGGGACAGTCAGCACAACAACAGAGACCCAGGAAGGCCCCCCATCGTGGGGGTCACAGGAACGCCAAACGACACACGGTCACAGCGGCAGCGGATACAAAGGAAGGGGAAGGATTGATATTTAAAATTTCCACATATCGACTTACAGGCCCAGAGGAATCCCTGTTAAAGAAAGGACTGGGATATGTACCCTTGGTGAGTGAAAACTCTTTTTCCCATGTTATAGATAACTTTAAATTTGCAAGGCAAATTAGATTAAAGGAACGATTTGGGAATACACAGGAAAACACAGACATGAGTACAGGTGCTGAGTGCAGTATGTGGAATTGGTCACTCTGGCGTCTCAGGTAAATACTATTTATAACCTTTATGTTACATTTTTTCAAAAAAAAATTTTCAATGGACTTTACATCAATTATTTTAGAATGGTTTTTAATGTTTATTCACTAAGGATTTTTTTCCCCTTTTTTAATGTTCACAATGGACTTTGGACTTTGATGCATCATGGACTTTGATTACACTTAAAATGGTTTAATACGATCACCTAGGCTGTGATGTCACTAATTAGGAAGGGGAGGAGACTTTATCCACACCCCCTCCTCACACTTTAAAAGGTGTGGACACTTTAAACATGATTGTTGCACCAGGCTTGATAAAGGGCCCGAGTGGTCCGAAACATTGCCTTTTTCTGTATGTGTTTGGGGTGAATAAAATTTTACACTTTTTCAGCGGGCCACTGGAATTTTTCTATAGAAAAACATACCTGGCGCGGGTATTTCTCGGGTGCCTATACAGGGCACAACCAATGCTCCAGGCAGATTTAACCCTTTAAGTGCCAGCAGAATTGACCATTTTGGTTACACGAAATGCAAGGATGTTTTTGAAACATTCTGTGCTTTCTCACTTTAGGGGCATTTTCTGAGGGGAAACCTATAATTTACCTAGGAAAACTATACATTGTTTTTTTCGGGAGAAACTGAGCTTTCTAAATCTGCCTGAGTTTTCATGTATTTCCCCCTCTGCAAAAAGATTTATAGTGCTAAATATTTTACAATATATGAACTTATACCTGAAAGATTTTTCATTTTACGCATGAAAATCCAACTGTTTTGGAAAGCCTCATGTCTCTCGAATGTGCCAATACCAAATACGTATAGTTTTAGGCAGATTTAGGACATCTGTAAAGCAAAAACTCCCGGCAGTATGTTACCGAATTTTGAAAGCAGAAGGCAGAAAACGGCATACTTTAGATTCCAAGGCCACAAAATCCTGAAACAGTATGTTTACCCCAGAAAACCATATATTTTTGGAAAGTACACATTTTGCCAATTACAAAATGGGTAACTATGTCTCTCTACTCCTAACTACCAAACATCAAAGCTTGTCTGAACGTAGCATTTTTTTATAAACATTCATCAAAATTTTGAAAGATCACTTCAAAGGTTTTATTTTGCTGCTCCGCATATCACACACTATATTAGATACTAAGAAAAAGCACCCTGAATATGATTGCCAGGGTCCACTAAGCAGTTTGATCCCTGTTGTGCATAGGATTACCAAAGTACCTGGCATTTAGAGACCCCAATATGAAGTTAGCACATCCAAATTGTCCAGGACTTTACTTCAGCTACAAAACGACTAAGTTGCAAGGCTTTCCCAAAATTGTCGGTTTTGGTGAAATATCTGAAAATTGCCTTAAAGCTTCAACTTCCTAGCACCATATCACCCATGTATCATTACGTACCAAGAAAAAGCACCCTAAATATGATTGCCAGGGTTCCTCCAAACACTTTGGTGCCCATTGTTCATAGGTTTACCAAAGTATCTGGCATTTAGAGGCCCCAAAATGAAGTTAGCGCATACAAATAGTCCTGTAGGTAACATCAGCTAATGAAAAATCAACATTTTGACTGCATTTTTTGTGGGGTAAAAACACAGAAATATATGGTTACCCCCCAAAACCATATATTTTTGCAAAGGACACGTTCTACCGAATCTAAAATGGGTACCCATGCCTTTCTGTTCCAAACTACTGAGTCGCAAGGCTTTCCCAAAATTGTCAGTTTTGGTGAAATATCAGAAAATTGCCTCAAAGCTTCAACTTCCCAGCACCATATCACCCATGTATCATTACGTACCAAGAAAAAGCACCCTAAAAATGATTGCCAGGGTTCCTCCAAACAGTTTGGTGCCCATTGTTCATAGGTTTACCAAAGTATCTGGCATTTAGAGGCCCCAAAATGAAGTTAGTGCATACGAATAGTCCTGTGGGTAACTTCAGGTAATGAAAAATCAACACATTGACTGCATTTTTTGTGGGGTAAAAACACAGAAATATACGATTACCCCCCAAAACCATATATTTTTGGAAAGGACACATTCTACTGAATCTAAAATGGGTACCCATGCCTTTCTGTTCCAAACTGAGTCGCAAGGCTTTCCCAAAATTGTTGGTTTTGGTGAAATATCTGAAAATTGCCTCAAAGCTTCAACTTTCCAGAATTGTATCGTCCAAGTATTATTACGAGCATGAAGCATCCTAAATATGAATGCCTGGGGTCTACTAAACAGTTTGATACCCAATAAACATAGATTTACCAAACTATGTGGCATGCAGAGACCCCCAAATCTACATAGAGCATATGAATTTTCAAGTATGACACTCTGACTACTACAACATAAGCACCCAATGAGACCCCCTAACAGTATGGAGATCCTAGAAAACCATATAGATTCTGAAATTACACATTCAGGTTAAAGCAGGTAATCACATCTTTCTACTGCAAACTACTAAACCACAAAGCTATGCTAAACATAAGGCTTTTTTTTAAACTTTCTGAAAATAGTCACAAAGCTTGCATTTTACCCTATTATATACCCCACATTTTGTAACATACCAACAAAAGCCATCCTAAATATGAACGCCAGGGGTGTACTGAACAGTTTGATGCCTGATATGAATAGATTTACCAAACTAGGTGGCGTACAGAGACGCCCAAATGAAAATAGTACATATGAATTTTGACACTCTGACTGCTACAATACAAGCACCTGGTATGTGCATTATGCACCATAAGACCCCCTAACAGTATGGACACCCTAGAAAACCATATAGTTTCTGAAAGTACACATTCAGACGAATCTAAAGCAGGTAATGTATGGATTTTTTAGATGTAAAGGTGTATAAAGATAAAGGTTAGGGATGTACCGAATCCACTATTTTGGATTCGGCTGAACCCCCGAATCCTAAACTAAAGCCGAATACTGAACCGAATCCGAATCCTAATTTGTTACTTCCTTGTTTTGTGACAAAAAGTCACACGATTTCCCTTCCTGACCCTAATTTGCATATGCATATGCAAATTAGGACTCGGATTCGGTTCGGCTGGGCAGAAGGATTCGGCCGAATCCGAATCCTGCTGAAAAAGGCCGAATCCTGGCCGAATCCCGAACCGAATCCTAAATTCAGTGCATCCCTTATAAAGGTACCCTACAGACATGCATTTATACAAAGCCCACAGATAGAAACACACTATCACAGTATCCATCCCAGGCACTTACTAAACTCTGCCAAAATCACACATGTTGAGGGTGGTGAGAATAGACAGTGACATAACCAAGAGGGAATAAGATCTGACTATTATGCAAATGAAGTTTTTGGAGAGGGGATATCCCGAGAAATGATTGTTGGACACAAAAAATTGGGCCCATTCTTAAGATAGAAGACAAGTCATGACAGAGCGATCAAACACTGACAAAAACAAAAGTAACGAAATAATCTTTACAATATCAGTCAATATGGACCAGACAGCTCATTGGTCAAAAAACGTGTGACACAACATTGGCCCATAATAGCTAGTGATGAGTTTATTTAAAATTACTCCAAAAAAACGATTTTTAACTACAAAAGGGGTAGAAATTTAAAAGAAATATTGAGCCCTTCAGATCCTGTCAATAAATACAAAAAGTAAGCACACCACACTTTTTATCAGAACAACCGGGGGTATATAGATGCACCGGTTGTGTGATGTGTAAAACATTGATACAAGGTGTAAGTTTCACATCCACATACAGGCAAGAGGTATGACATCCGACAAAGGTTGACTTGTGAAAGTTCAATGGTGGTATATATAATTAAATGCCCTTGTGGCCTTATATACTGCGGGAAAACAATTAGGCAGTTAAAAGAACGTATTGCGATGCACACGTCGAGTATAAGGCCGGCACTGGATACAGACAGAGTGCAAAAGGGCAAACAGAAAAAACAGGACATTTCCCAACAACTAGTGGCCAAGCATTGGGCAGCAGCTAAGCACAGTCCAGCAATGTTCAGATGTATGCCCATAGATCAGATCCCCAAAAGAGCGAGAGGGGGGGGACTATGACAACATGCTCTTGAAAAAAGAAGCATTCTGGATCCATGGATTGGATTGTGTGGCGCCCAAAGGACTAAATGGCCAATTAGTCCTTAGCTGTTTCCTTACATAAAGATTTCCCCTCTCCCAATTGGCAGCAAAGTACCTAGATAAGGATAAACAAAGTAGTGAAATAATGAGATTTATAAATTGTTCTAAAATAAATAGAAACTTTGTTAGTAACATGTAATTATCTTTCTTTTACTCTAGGGGATAATACAATGTATCTGCCGTTTCGAGATAAAGTAAGCAACAACCAGAAGTTTTTTTAACGTGAATTTTATTATCTTGTACAATATGTATTTTTTGGTTCACTATCATGATCAAAGATATTGTTTACTATAATAGACAAACACAGAGATAACACAATGGAACACTAGTGACATCTATTGGTTGAAATTTATTATGACATGCATTTAAGTTTATATTGTACTAATGACGTCATCTTGGCACCCTTTTTTGAAAGTTTTTTTTTTATTTATTGACCACCCGTTCACTTACAATTTATCCTTGATAAAGGCCCAAATGTGGGCCAAAACATTGGATACACGAGTGATATGAAAAATAAAATGATTTGAACACTTGAAAATCTGGTGTGCTGGTCCATTTTGAAGGCTACATGTTTCTTTAGACCATAGCACCCACAAATGTAACAGCAGAAAGAGTGCAGGTACTATCTGGAGCAGCTGCCTGGGTCAAAATCAGTGTAGATACATTACCAAAAAACTGCACTCCAAGGACTTGGTTAACTGGAAAAAATAAAGTGAATTATTTCTCAACGTTTTGGCTCCATTACTTGGGCCGTCATTAGGATGACATCCTGATGACGACCAAGTAATGGAGCCGAATTATTGAGAAATAAATCACTTTATTTTTTTCTCTTAACCAAGTCCTTGGTGTGCGGTTTTTTGGTAATGTATCTATACTGATTTTGACTAGCACCCAGGCAGCTGCTCCATATGCGTTGTGAGTGCTCCAGGTTGTACTAATATATATATATATAGAGAGAGAGAGAGAGAGAGAGAGAGAGAGAGAGAGAGTCAATTCTTAGCAGCCACACTCTAATCCGGATTCAATTAGATTCGGGTGCAGGGTCAAAAGCTTTACATGTAGAATTATTGAAAAGACCCGTACTCCAAATTGTGAAAAAAAAAAAAAATTCTTTTCAATAATTGGACAAATTAAAAAACTGAAAATAAAATGTTCATTTCTTGAAAACCCTTTGCTGGCAATGAAAGCCTGAAGTCTTGAACTCATGGACATCACCAGATTCTGGATTTCCTTCTTTTTAATGCTCTGCCAGGCCTTTACTGCAGCGGCTTTCAGTTGCTGTTTGTTTGTGGGCCTTTCTGTCCAAGGTTTAGTCTTGAACAAGTGAAATGCATGCTCATTTGGGTTCAGATTAGGTGACTGACTTGGCCATTCAAGAATATTCCACTTCTTTGCTTTAATAAACTCTTATGTTGCTTTGGCTGTATGTTTTGGGTCATTGTCCATCTGTATTATGAAATGCCTCCCAATCAATTTGACTGCATTTAGCTGGATTTGAGCAGACCTTTATCCTTGTGACTTCATAAGTGAGTGTGGGAGCTGCTAAGCGAGTGTTGCATGTGCATGTGAATTAAGTGTTAAGCAGTGTTTTTAAGGCGTTGGTGTTTGCTGTGTATGCTGGGAGTGCTGGGCGCAAGAAGGGAGTAAGTGCAAATAACTGACTGCTGTGTGCTCTGAGAGTATCTAACTTTTTCTTTTCTCTGTTTTGGATTAACTGGTAAATACATTTAGTGCATTTATTTTCTTTTTGTGTTTTATCCTGATTTTCTAAGGGGAACATTTTTTAAAAAAAAGTTAATAAGGGATTGTTTTACAGCTGGTAGCAAACAGCATTTCTTTTTTCTCCCTTTCCCTCTGTCTGCTAATTAAGGGGGAGGAGTTAATCAGGTAAATTCTGATCAGGCTTGTGTTCTGTGGTTTGAAACCTTTAATCCCTGTGACTTCATAAGTGAGTGTGGGAGCTGCTAAGCGAGTGTTGCATGTGATCTAAGTGTTGCATGTGAGTGTTAAGTAGCGTTAATAACCTAAAGGCGTTTAAAACCAAAAAGGCGTTTGTGAGGAATTGCATTTGGGAGACTGTAAGGACTAGGGTTGCCACCTTTTTAAAAATCTTTTACCGGCTGCTGGGGGCGGGCCGTGACGTCAAAAGGGGCGGGCCGTGATATCAAAAGGGACGGGCCACGCTATGCCACGGACGCTAGAAGAAGTAAAAGAAAAGGTAAGTTCCAGGGGATTGGCGGCAGGCCGAGGGCAACCCTAGTAAGGACCCAGTGTAAATATGAGTGCAAGTGGGTTTGCGGGAATCACTTGGGTGTGTCTTGTCACATGTATGTGGTGTTGGAGCAGCAGTTCCATGTAGTATTTACATGTGAGAGGTGTCGGTGGGTTTTCATCTTGGAATCTGAACTGCAGACTCGAAGGGGGGAATTTGCAGCACTGAGGGCAGCGGCAAACTTGGAGGATGAAAGGAGGCTCACAGAGCAAGCACTGGCAGGGGCTAGTGGAGTGGGGGGAGGAGAAGGGGCAGTGGAGGCTAATGAGACATGAAGGTTTGTGACAGTCAGGAGGGGAAGTAGGGGACAGAAGGGTAGGGGGCTAGTCCACAGCAAATTCACCATTTTGGCTGAAGATGCTGGGGAGGAAAGCTCTGAACTGAGCAGTATGGAGCAGGCTGACTCTCAGAGTACCCTGGGAGTCAGTTTCTGTAATTCAGGTGGTGGGGGAGTGCAAGGAAGGAAAGGCAGGTTCTAGTTATAGGGGATTCAATTATTAAAAAGGTCAATAGGGCAATCTGCGGTACGGACCCTTCATCCCGAACAGTCTGCTGCTTGCCTGGTGCTAGGGTTTGGCATGTGGTGGAACGAGTGGACAGATTATTTGAAGGGGCTGGGGAAGACCCAGCAGTCTTGGTACATATAGGTACCCTAGTTCGTTCCTTAAGGGATCTTGTAGTGCAACCTACATATTGTTTTTTGCATTTGGTACATGTAATTAAATAGATTACTCCTTTACTTTACATCAACTGTTGCTGCTGAAGTCCTTATCATGGCTTCCTATAAAACAAAGAATAACTTATAAACTCCTCCTCATAACCTTCAAAGCCCTTCATTCCTCTGCACCTAACTACATCTCATCTCTTGTCTCTCTATATGTTCCTGCCCGAAACCTCTGCTCCTCTCAGAGCAACCGCTTGGTTGTACCCCCCACTCATACTGCTGTTTCCCATATAAAACCCTTCTCTCTTGCGACTCCTTATATTTGGAATGCCATTCCTGAATCTCTCAGGAGAGAATCCTCCTTCAATGTTTTTAAAACAAAACTCAAAGACTACTTCAGGGAGCACCTGGATAACACCTGAACTGGCACTTATAGAACAGTGTAACAAACTGTAACCCACAGCACCTTAATACCCCTCTGAATTGTGTCTGTCTGTTACCCTCCCATTTAGACTGTAAGCCCTACGGGGTAGGGTCCTCTAGCCTTTTGTTTCCTTGACACTGAGCACTTAATCTGCATTGTAATTATATTTTATATTTTTGTGAATTGTATTCTAATAATGCACTTATTGTTACTTTTTATTCCAATGACCCCTTGTTTGTTACTACTAATTTATTGTTTTGTTGTACAGTGCTTTGCCCTCAAGGAGCGCTTTACAAACAAAAATATACATGCATACATACATAGTAAAGAAGTAATCTATTTAATTACATGTACCAAATGCAAAAACAATATGTAGGTTGCACTACAAGATTCCTTAAGGAACGAACTAGGGAACACATTAATCAAATCAGTAATACTAAGTATAACAGCAAAACCAATGTCACTAGGCATTTCAGTGAATGTAATAACAGTAATCTAAAAAAAAATTCTATACAAGGGATTGAACAAATTAAGACTGGAACCCGAGGAGGGAATACTTTGACTAAACTGCATAGAAGAGAAGTGTATGCATGCTTTCAAGTGTAAGCCATGTAGGGACTTCTTTGATACTTTTTAATATGTATTAACCCTTTCCCTGCCAGCCGTTTTGTCCAGTGGCGTAACTAGATATTACTGGGCCCCACAGCAAATTATTTTTCAGGCCCCCAAAATTTTTAGCAGTTGACTTGTTTTACCAATATTTAATGAAACTGTATATGAATTAGGGCCTTTTGGGGCCCCTATACCTCCTGGGCCCCCCTGCAGGCGCAGGGTCTGCTTCCTCTATAGTTACTCCCCTGGTTTTGTCCTAGATGCGAACATCTACTGCCAAGCAGTTTTTAGATATTTTGCACTCTTTCACTTTAAGGGCCTTTCCTGGGGCGGTCTTTTAGTTTACCCAGGAAAACAATATATTGTTTTTTTCAGGACAACCTGAACATTCAAAATATGCAAGAATTTTGGTGTAATTCTACTTCTGTAAAAAAATATAGGCTTCTAAGTGTCCAATAAAATGAAAAAAATCATGTTTTACAAAGAACAATCACATATATCAGAAACATCATTTACTTTACGTTATGAGAACACAGCTGATTTGGAAAGGTCTATGTCTCCTGAATGCGGCAATACCAAATATATATAGTTTTATGGAGATTTCTCACTTGTATAGATCAAAATCTACAAGCAGTACACTACCAAATTTCCAAGGCACCGCTCCCCAAACGGCATACTTCTGATTTCAAGGCCAAACACTCCACTAACAGTAGGTTTACCCTAGAAAACTACCCATTATTAGAAAGAACAGATTCTGGTGAATCAAAAATGGATAAACATATTGCTGTACTCCAAACTACCAAGTTGCAATTGTTTCCTAAAGTAATAATGTTTTATAGAAATTGGTGATTTTTTTGAAAAATTACCTCAAAGCTTCCAATCTACAGAATCATATCTCCCACACATCATTAGGTTTCAAATTTGAAAGCCTGGGGTCCACTGAACAGTTTGATGCCCAATATGTATAGGTGTACCCAAGCATGTGGCATATAGGGGCCCTAAAATGTAGACACCTCATTTGAGCTACCAGTTCTGTAATTCCAGATACTGCAAAATCAACACATTTGCATCGTTTGGGGGGGGGGGGTAAAAGTAGAAAAAAGTAAGTTCACCCCAGAAAACCATATATTTTTGGAAAGTACACATTCCCTCGAATCTAAATTGGATATGCATGTCTTTGTACTCCAAAGTACCAAGCCTCAAACCATTCCTAAATTTGGTGATTTTGGCGACATTACCTAAAATCACCTCAAAATTTCTAGCCTGCAGCATCATATTACCCACATACTTTTAGGTATCAAGAGAAATCGCCACAAATATGAAAGCCTAGGGTCCACTGAACAGTTTGATGCCCAATATGTATAGGTGTACCCAAGCACGTGGCATACAGGGGCCCCAAAAGGAAGACCCCCATATGGTCTGTCATTTCAGGTACAGCAAAATCAACACATTTACATAGTTTGGGGGGGGCAAAAGTATAAAAAAGTATGTTCACCCCAGAAAACCATATATTTTCAGAAAGTACACATTCCACCGAATCTAAATTGGGTATGCATGTCTTTGTACTCCAAAGTACCAAGCCGCAAACCATTCCTAAATTTGGTGATTTTGGCGACATTTCCAAAAATCAACTCAAAAATTTCTACCCTGCAGCATCGTATTACCCACATACTTTTAGGTATCAAGAGAAATCACCACAAATATGAAAGCCTAGGGTCCTCTGAACAGTTTGATGCTTAATATGTATAGGTGTACCCAAGCACATGGCATACAGGGGCCCCAAAAATAAGACCCCCATATGGTCTGTCATTTCAGATACTGCAAAATCAACACATTTACATCGTTTTGGGGGGGTCAAAAGTAGAAAAAAGTAAGTTCACCCCACAAAACCATATATTTTCGGAAAGTACACATTCCCTCGAATCTAAATTGGGTATGCATGTCTTTGTACTCCAAAGTACCAAACCATTCCTAAATTTGGTGATTTTGGCGACATTACCAAAAATCATCTCAAAATTTCTAGCCTGCAGCATCATATTACCCACATACTTTTTTTGATTTTGATTGTTTGATGCCCAATATGTATAGGTGTACCCAAGCACGTGGCATACAGGGGCCCCAAAAGGAAGACCCCCATATGGTCTGTCATTTCAGATACTGCAAAATCAACACATTTACATCGTTTTGGGGGGGTCAAAAGTAGAAAAAAGTAGGTTCACCCCAGAAAACCATTTATTTTCGCAAAGTACACATTCCCACGAATCTAAATTGGGTATGCATGTCTTTGTACTACAATGTACGAAGCCGCAAACCATTCCTAAATTTGGTGATTTTGGCGACATTTCCAAAAATCACCTCAAAATTTCTACCCTGCAGCATCGTATTACCCACATACTTTTAGGTATCAAGAGAAATCACCCCAAATATGGAAGCCTAGGGTCCTCTGAACAGTTTGATGCCCAATATGTATAGGTGTACCCAAGCACGTGGCATACAGGGGCCCCAAAAGGAAGACCCCCATTTGGTCTGTCATTTCAGATACTGCAAAATCAACACATTTACATCGTTTTGAGGGGGGCAAATGTAGGAAAAATTAAGTTCACTCCAGAAAACCATATATTTTCGGAAAGTACACATTCCCACAAATCTAAATTGGGTATGCATGTCTTTGTACTACAATGTACGAAGCCGCAAACCATTCCTAAATTTGGTGATTTTGGTGACATTTCCAAAAATCACCTCAAAATTTCTACCCTGCAGCATCGTATTACCCACATACTTTTAGGTATCAAGAGAAATCACCCCAAATATGAAAGCCTAGGGTCCTTTGAACAGTTTGATGCACAATATGTATAGGTGTACCCAAGCACGTGGCATATAGAGGCCCCAAAAGGAAGGCCCCCATATAGTACTGCAAAACCAACACATTTACATCGTTTTGGGGGGGGGGGCAAAGGCAGAAAAAAGTACGTTCACCCCAGAAAACCATATATTTTTGGAAACTACACATTCCCGCGAATCCAAATTGGGTATGCATGTCTTTGTACTCCAAAGTACCAAGTCGCAAGCCTTTCCTAAATTTGGCGATAAAAGCAACGGTTTTTACATTTCTGTAAATCGCCTAAAAATATTGCAATTGTCCGCATTTATCTCACCCAACTTCTTACATACAATTGTAAAACACCATAAATACTAATGCCAAGGGTCTACTGAACAGTTTTATGCCCAATATGCATTGATATCCCAAGGCAGCTGGCATGTGGGGACCCCAAATGTAAATAGTGCATATGAGTTTTCTCTGCTGCCGATTCGCCGTCTGTAAACATAGACCCATGACTTCATATTATGTGCCTCAAGACCCTCCTAACAGCAAAGACCCCCCAAAACCATATGTTTTTGGAAAGTACACATTCTGACGAAACCAACCAAGATAAAGACGTCTTTCTACAGCAAAGTACCAAACTGCAAAGCTTTTCTAAACATAGAGATTTTTACATTTCTGAAAATCGCCTAAAAATGTTGCAGTTTGCCGCATTTATCCCACACAATGTTTTACATACAAAGAAAAATCACCCTAAATATAGACGTCAGAGGTCTACTGAATAGTTTGATGCCCAATATGCATAGATTTACCAAAGTATGTGGTGTGTACAGACCCCAAATGAAAAACGTGCATATGAATTTTCACAGTGGCCAACTCAGCTGCTGAAAAGAGAGCGCCAACTGTGGGTTATGTGCTGTAAGACCCCCAAACTGTAAAAAGACCCCCAGAAAACCATATATTTTGGAAAGCGTATATTCTGGAGGATCAAACTAAGTTAAATATATCTATACCAAAGCACCAAACAGCAGAACTATACTAAAGATACATAAGGAACAATAATGCAGGGATACAATTGCAAAACAAACACAAAAATAGTGTAAATCAATGAAATAACAAAATAACTGATGCAACAGAGTAATTAGTGGCCAAAATTGATTATCCAATAGTCAAGTTGCCAAAATAACAAGTTTTTAAGCAAACAAAAACAAAAGATAACGGTACAATGAATAAGTAAAAAAAAACACCTGTTTGTGAGTTTTTGTGTATATGTTTGTGCACTTCTAAAAGTTTTTGTGTATATGTTTGTGCACTTCTAAAAGTGAGTGTGTAAAAAAGTGTAAATAACACTTGTACACTACAAAAGGGAGCAGTGTGCTAAAATAAATTTCTGTTTTAGCCTACGGGGGCTTCATAGAACCTATATGTAGTCAATTGGTAGATTTTTTTTTTTAAATACTTCAAATCAAATTCAGTTTAACTTCAATTTGAACGATCGAATATAGCCTTTTCACCTGCAAAAAAAATTTGTAAACTGCACACAAAAGGCTTCCAAATCAGGAGAATACTTCTTTTGTTTTTTAATAAAAAATGCATAAAAATAAGTTATCAGCTTTTCTATTCATTTACTGTTATCTTATTTAAATGCATTTCTATCAGAAATAATTGATTACTTTGGGGAAAATAGCTTTCTTATCTTATTTTATACTCTCCATCCAAGCCACCCATTCTTTTAATATCATTACAGTAGTAGACATAAACAACATAAGCTAGGAAATCTCAATCAAGTCCTCTTAACCTTTCAAATGAAGTAAAAGATTGTTTGTGTCTTTTTTGCATTGTATTTTAACATTTGCACTACTAGTGTATGACTCTATAGTTTGTGCAAGCTGAATGTATATGTTTGTGCACTTCTAAAAGTGAGTGTGTAAAAAAGTGTAAATAACACTTGTACACTACAAAAGGGAGCAGTGTGCTAAAATAAATTTCTGTTTTAGCCTACGGGGGCTTCCTAGAACCTATATGTAGTCAATTGGTAGATTATTTTTTTTAAATACTTCAAATCAAATTCAGTTTAATACAATCTTACTTCAATTTGAACGATCGAATATAGCCTATTCACCTGCAAAAAAAATTTGTAAACTGCACACAAAAGGCTTCCAAATCAGGAGAATACTTCTTTTGTTTTTTAATAAAAAATGCATAAAAATAAGTTATCAGCTTTTCTATTCATTTACTGTTATCTTATTTAAATGCATTTCTATCAGAAATAATTGATTACTTTGGGGAAAATAGCTTTCTTATCTTATTTTATGCTCTCCATCCAAGCCACCCATTCTTTTAATATCATTACAGTAGTAGACATAAACAACATAAGCTAGGAAATCTCAATCAAGTCCTCTTAACCTTTCAAATGAAGTAAAAGATTGTTTGCGTCTTTTTTGCATTGTATTTTAACATTTGCACTACTAGTGTATGACTCTATAGTTTGTGCAAGCTGAATGTAATGGTATCTTCCAAACAACAAGAACCTCTTAAAGGCTAAAAGCTTTCCAAAGATTTATCATTAACATCTAAATGCTAATGGTTCTAAATAATTCAGCATTGCACTTAGGCCATGTCCTTGCTGCCTCTGACCTTTACTGCTCATCCCTTCTGAACACTGTACTGTCTGCATTTTATCTTTACAAACAATAATATTAGATCTATTTTTTAAACTGCTTTTTTTCTACAGTATCTAAATTTAGAGAGTTATCTTTCTAGCATCGAGCTATGTGCTGGCAGAGTCTCCTTCAATAATCCTAATGCAGAGAACTAACAATCAGAATCCAACCCCTTTCTGATACCTGATGCCAGCTTTTCTTGTAATGTAGGCCACCGTGACAAATTCACATATATTGACTGGAGCTGATGGACTTGTTTAGCTACGCTTTCTTTCACTGTTGATAATAACACAAACAAAGCTATACAAATGATCATTAGCTACCAGACCTCTAGCTCTGTCACAGAAGGCAAACAAGGGGGGGAAATCAGATTCTTTTTTTGTGGGGATTCTGGGTTACAGAGGCTTCACTTAGAAACATGAGGTGGCTTCTGGGCAGCAGCTGGAATAAATTTGGCCATGCTGGTAGAGGAACTTATGATTGGATGACTAGTGAGCCAGGTATACCACTTACAGACATACAAATGCAGGTAAGTACAGCTATTTTATATTTATAGTTATTTAGAGGTTAAACATGGAAAATAAAGGTTACATAACTGAAGCTAGGAGAGCATGTTTATACCAAAATGTCTAAACTTTGTCTGTGTAATTGATCTGCAGCCCCCCCCCCAGTGTGTGTATATGTAATAGCAAGAAGTATCTTTTCATTTCAGCACATCATTACAGCTATCTTGAATAATACCTTACAATATATGTAACATTTTCTTGCATATAATACTTTGGTTGGCGGTGTTTGGTTTTGAATCATATAGCAAGTGCCATGCTAAATGATTCAAAAAATAAACAGACAGTTCTCAAAATATTCTTCAGATTCTACTCCCAAACATCTATTATCAAATTTGTAGAGTTGTTGAAATTTTATAGAAGTGTTTTTCTTTTCTTTATCAGTATCAGTACTTAATGTAATTCAGGAAGATATATGTGAAGGTGAGTAATATTTTTCACCCTCATGGTACACAATAAAATAAATGTATCTGTTTTGTTTAACAGGCTCATAATTGAAAGAAATGCTCTGAAATAATTAGAAAACAACTTTAATATAAGTGTTTAGCTTGAAAAGAAAAAATCACATCATAAAATTGATAGGCTGAAGGTGATACTAAAAAAATACATAATCTTAAAAAACAAACTATGTTTGCCCATGAAAGGACATTCATAGTTGACAAAAAAATGCAATGCAATGTTCAATACTTTAAATGACAAAATGTTTTTTTTATCAAACATATACTAGAAAAATTGATGTTAGACTGCAGTTGCTGTTGAACTCCAGTTTCCAGCTTTTCAACACCACACCCACAATTCATAATCAGACATCAACTGTTTTCAACTGTTATTCTCAAACGTTTTCTTAATAGGATATCAATGTAAGAATTCTTGATAGGAACAAGTTGAATTATAACAGATGTAACGTTTTTTAATGTAATTATTTTCTAGTCAACTAGTCATTTATTTTTTTCTTTATGCTAAAAGTAGCAGTGGTAGACAGTTTGTAATTAAGAGTATCTTGATTCATAGACCTAGACTTATTTTTACTCAACTAAAAACGAAATGTGAAAAATTGTATATTTTGCTAACAATGCAACATGTAGCTAAAGCTTTTCTTTTACCTTGCTTATATCATATAAAGTAAGTTATCAGACACATACATATACACATATATGAGGTTATTTACTGAAGTCCAAAAATGTTATCATTATTTTAGTAAAACCACTTAGATCAAACTCCCACCCACATTTTTACCTTATTTATCAATAATTAACTCAAAAAAATATGGTGTGGGAAAAGACTTGCTAAAATTGTGAAAAAAAAATGGAATTGTACGATTTTTTCAGATTTGACACCTGAAAACTCTGACTTTTTTGGATTATTGCCTGAAAACCAGATTTTTAAGGATTCACATATGAAACCCAATGCAGATCATCTTACAATTTGAAAAAAAAGACATCTGCATAACCTACATAACCTTGGCAGGTTTGAGATCAAGTACTTTTTTTCTGACTTTTAGCAGCCTTGGTGTTCAATAAATCTTGAAATAATAAACCAAACAATAATAAAACAAACTATCAAAAATAACTCCAATACTGTATATAGACAGATATAGAGATTGTTATAGTTTTGGGGAATTCTGCCCTAGATCAATTACCCCTTAAATCACCAGTAACGCCATGAATGTTGAATGAACTATGAGATATATAAACTACACTGGCTAATTTTCATTTTCTTTTGTGATTATTTTCAGTTTCTACCAGGTAACTCATACATGGATATTTTTTCATTTGAGATGCTGATTTGAATACACGCAAGTGAATGAGTTTACAGATTTTGGATTATTCTTCTTAGTTGTATTCATGAGAGTTTAAATCAGCATTTTAACACATCCATATTTTATTGTATTTTTTGAAATACAACATTTTGCAATTAGAATATATGCAATTACTATATAAAAAATAAATACAAGTTGAATTCACATAAATTACCTACTTATGTTCAAAAAGCCCTATAAACTCAAATAGAAAAACAGAGAAAGAGGAAGTGGTGTGACACGCAAACAATAGCTCAAGCTCTGCTTGGATTTACCATCCTGTGTCAGCAGTGAGCTGAGCTTTACCCAGGATGGTTGTTTGTAATGGGGATCAGGGCCAAGAGACAAAGTATCTGCTAATCCTCCACCTGCTTGTCTGTTATGTGGGAAATATTTTATAGTCACAGTACATTACACAAAAATTTAATTCCATCAATGGTCAATGGCAGTTATTGATCTATTCAAGTAGGTGTTAGCTAAAACTGTGAAGGTGTGATGCAGTTGTTTTGGAACCATAGTGACCAGATCACACTTTCACACCTCTGTGAATTTCAGACAACACCTACTTGAATAGTTCAATGAAACCATTGTGATTGGATATTGGTGACTGTGTCCTTAAAGGGGTTGTTCACCTTCCAAACACTTTTTACAGTTGAGTTATTTTCAGATTGTTCACCATAAACAAAGACCCTTTTCAATTACTTTCCATCTTTTACTTTTTACTGTTTTCCCAAAATTGAATGTAACCCTAATTTGTTTACTGTCTCTTTAAATTGCAATTAACCATTGGCAATCCAGGGGCCCTGAGTCCCTTTTGAATATGAAAAGTACTGGGAACTGGGATTTACAGTGCGTTTTATTTGTCCACTAGGACAAATAAAACACACAGTTTGCAAATTAAACAGATATAAATTTTATATAAACACAATTGTGAACTTGGGCAATCTAATACAGAATGCACTCCTGCACTGGAAATATGGGGGACACTACGTAACTCACTATTAGGTACCTTACTCACGGGGGTGCTCTCAGAGACAGTCAAACTATAGGCAGCTCTGCAGCAGGATAAATCTCACAAGTGGCACCTTTCTTTTTCTGAGTCTCTAGCAGCTTGGCAGGGAACAGGATGGGCTCTTTCTGTATTTCCACAGATTCAACAGCTTGGACAGTTTCACAAAACTTGGTTCTGGCTGGATCACCATACCTGAGTCCCTTTTGAATATGAAAAGTACTGGGAACTGGGATTTACAGTGCGTTTTATTTGTCCACTAGGACAAATAAAACACACAGTTTGCAAATTAAACAGATATAAATTTTATATAAACACAATTGTGAACTTGGGCAATCTAATACAGAATGCACTCCTGCACTGGAAATATGGGGGACACTACGTAACTCACTATTAGGTACCTTACTCACGGGGGTGCTCTCAGAGACAGTCAAACTATAGGCAGCTCTGCAGCAGGATAAATCTCACAAGTGGCACCTTTCTTTTTCTGAGTCTCTAGCAGCTTGGCAGGGAACAGGATGGGCTCTTTCTGTATTTCCACAGATTCAACAGCTTGGACAGTTTCACAAAACTTGGTTCTGGCTGGATCACCATACAGCTCCTGTTAAACTCTGTTGGAGACCCGTACAAAAGGCTCCAAAGTCAGACGCACCCTCTCTCCCAAGGATGTACTGGGGTGTCCAGCCAATCAAATGGCTCTCCAGCTGTAACTGGGCTGGATGAGGTGACAGACAGAAAAACAGGGGAAGGATTTCTCTGGTCCCCTACATAAAGTTTAATGTTTGAGTCTCTGGGTTTTCAGTTTGGCAGCTCAGTGATCAAAAAGCATTCTGAACTGTTATAATTTGTTAAAATTAGTTGATACAATTAGTTAAAACATTCTTAGCAGTATATTGAGAATATTAGCAACTATTCTATCAATTCAATTCAGCTTCCTCTGGATCAGCTAACAGATCAGTTTGGCTACTTTCACTTAAAGTGGCCATACATGGATAGATCCGCTCGTTTGGCGATGTCGCCAAACGAGCGGATCTCCCTCCGATATGCCCACCTTAAGGTGGGCAATATCGGGCAGATCCGATCGTGGGCCCTAGGGCCCAACGATCGGATCCTAGTATTCGCAAACGGGCGTCGGATCGCGGGACCGCATCAACGAACAGATGTGCCCGCGATCCGACTGGATTTTTAATCCCATCCGATCGAGATCTGGCCGACTTTCGGCCAGATCTCGATCGGGGAAGCCCGTCGGGGGCCCCCATACACGGGCCAATAAGCTGCCGACTTGGTCTGTCGGCAGCTTTTATCGGCCTGTGTATGGCCACCTTTACACACAAATGTTGCATTGACGGTAGAACGCAAGTTTTTTTTCTCAACCTTATCTACTATTATATTTTATTATTTTGAAACTGCAGTAAAATGCCAGATACTGTTTTTTGCAAGGGGACCAAAATACAGATGAAGCCAGAATGGATTGTACATCTGGCGCGCTGTAACTCATTAAGATAAACGTGCTGGTCGCGTTAAGTGCAGGGAAACATGCTGTCCCGATGTTTAGAAATGATTAGAGTGAAAATTAAAATAGGCGCAATTCAAGTAATGGACACCAGGAGACACCAGCCTGAACTACCTTTCCATTCTAAGCGCAAAGTATTTCTATAGCTATGCTATTGATAAATAACTCAATGCGAAAAGTTATGCCTTTGCGCGAACAAATTTAGCTTTGTGCGAATTTAATATAGCTTTTGCGAGCCCGGAAACTGTTTAGCGACCACTTCCGACAGTGAAAGACCGTTTGGGAATTTTATAGTTTGCGCCAATGGGCAATCAATGTAATTAAACTTCTTACTGAAAAAGTCGTTATGTTTGCTCCAAAAGATTACGACACCTTCAAGCACTTCTTATGAGTGGTGTTTGGAGGAGTAAGCACAAGAAAGATAGGTAGGCAAGCACTATATAATAACTAAGTATCCTGATTGTGTATCAGTTGAATATCAAGGGTCTCGCTAATGTTACAGACAAATATTGGTCTTCTCATGAAGTAAGGGTTCAGTACTCCTGCGATTCAGTAAACTGGAGCCAGTAGAACCATTTTTGAGTCAAGCTTTCTTGGTATTGCGGGTTACTCGCCTTTGTCTTGTAGTGTTCGAACTAGTAAATCTCGTTTATTTTGAGCGCCCAGTCCTTGAGTGTAGGGATTACTTTCGATTTCCAGAATAAAGGTATCAAAGATTTCGCTACTATAATTAGTGTTGAGATAAGCGCCTTGCGATATCGTGCAGGGGACATTTCGTTGCAATGTAATAAGAAAATGACGCTGAGTCCGGTATTGCCATATCTGTGAATCTGGGTAATATCTCTTTTATTTGATTCCAATACGGTTGTAAGTTGGGGCAATGCCACATAATGTGGCTGAGAGTTCCATTGGATTGTCCGCATCTTCAGCATACCTCTGGGATAGTACACTTGGTACCCTATACCATTGCGAAAGTAATTTATAGTTGTTTCCTGTAATCTGGCACATCTATAAGAGTTTGTTATAACTTCCATATATACAGGTATATTCTTCCATTCCGAGTCTGTAAAAGTGCGTTGCAGTTCTTTTTCCCATTTTCGTTTGAAATCACTTGCTGGTGTAAAGGGACGATTTTATCAACAGTTTATAAATTATGGCAATTTCATGCGGGGTGCGTTCAGTTCTGGTGAACAATTGTTCAAACGAGGTATCCTCGGATCCTGTGGCGTCAGTAGTCATTTTAATGCTGTATTTGGTGCAGTCGTAATCTCTCAAGTGCCGTGATCTTTTCTGGTGGTAGTATGTCTGTTAAGGGTTTGATGGACCTACCATTAAGTAATTGAAAGGCCCATAAAGTTTCTGTTTGGGTCCAATTCTTGAAATGTATGGGCAGCAATCCTGGAGGGAAATCTTTATTGTTATAGGTTCTTATTCCCTCTAGATTCTCCAAATGACTTTGTAGTCTGACTCTTCAACAGGTTAGTAGAGTAGCCATCTCCACTGCAGTAACATGAAATATCACAGAAACCGGAGAGTCTTCAAAATGTGGGTTTATTTTATCACAGCACTACAGATGTTTCGGACCTCTAGGATCCTTCCTCTGGTGCAAGTTACAAACAGTGTAATTGAAATGACCTTTTAAACACTTCTTTTACCCATAATCCCCAGTGTATCCACAGCTCCATCTGGTGGCCAGCGGAAAGAATGCATCAGCATAATTACAAGCATATGAATACTATGTTGCCATCTATTCAATAAACACCAATAGTACGTCTTAGTAGTGTTACAAATGTATCAGTAGTAATAAGGGTTTTCCTCACCACTTTAGATCTGTTACAAAGTTCGTATGTATTCAGAATCATCCAACGTGTTTTCCACTGTAAAAGATATATATAAGTTAATGTTTTACGTTTAAATAGAACTTTTTTACAAAAAACATTTCAGGTTCCAGGCCTCATTAATTCCAAATGGTTCAATGCAATTTAACCTATCCATCCATTTTGCCTTGCGTTGCAATAACATTTTTTTCATGTCTCCCCCTCTTTGTGGTCTTTCCACTTGTTCAAGAACCATCCACCTTAGGCTTGCTGCATTGTGTTTGGCTGTATTAAAGTGTTTCCCCACAGGTGTATGTGTTTTCTTTTCAGTTGGGTTAAATGCACCTATGGACCTCTTAAGTTCACTTATACGAACACGCACAAGGCGTGAGGTTTGTCCTACATACAGCATCCCGCAGGGACATTTCAATGCATACACCACCCAATCTGAGTTACATGTACAATATTGTCTTATAGGGATTTTATTGCCATTGTGGGGGTGTGTAATGTAGTCTCCCTTTATGATAGAATTGCAGCTGCTGCAATTAAGACAAGGGAAGGTACCATTCTTAGGTGTACTTAGGAATCTAGTGGTGGGTTTCTGTGTCCCAATATCTGCTCTGACCAAATGGTTGGAGATATTCCTACCTCTTTTATATGAAAAGAGGAATAATTCGCCAAAATTGTGGTCATGTCCTAAAATGGACCAATGTTTTCTAACGATTCCTTCAATTTGTTTACTGAGGACACCGTATTCAGTCACAAAGGGTATCCTTCTATCCCCTTTGTGTGTTTCCTTTTCTTTCAGTAGTATCGTCCTAAGTAAGGCTAGGACCTCATCCCTTATCTCACACAAGGTGTCTTAATTGTAGCCTCTGGCTGCAAACTTTTTTATTAGTTTCTCAGCGGCATCCAAATATTTTATGTCGTCTGAGGCTATTCTTCTCACCCTTAAGAATTGACCTTTGGGAATGCCTTTTATAGTGTTAGGGGCATGGAAACTGTCAGGCCTTAGTATGTTATTTCTTTCTAAGGGTTTGCTGTACAATTCAGTAGTGATTTGTCCAGCATCATTGTTCACTTTGACATCAAGGTAGTGAATACTGGTAGTACTGTACTCGGCAGTAAATTTAACTGTTGGATGTTGTTCATTTAAATAATTTAGGAACTCCAGAAGTAGTACCTCAGTGGATTTCCAAATTATGAAAACATCATCCACATATCTAAAATAACAGACAATCTGATCATTAAATCTCGCATTTTCCAAAATCATGCTTTTTTCTAACATGCACATGAAAATGTTAGCGTAGCTTGGGGCGAGATTACTTCCCATGGCTGTGCCTTGTGTCTGGATAATGTAATTTTCAGCAAACCTGAAGTAATTCTTTCTTAAGACCAATGCCATTATGTAACGAACATACCTGGTGGTCTAGGGGGGGGGACGACAGGGACGCCTGTCGCCCCCTCGGCGGGGACGCCCGCCTCGACAAGCGGCTTCATGCAGGCCGCAGGCGCCGGCATCTTAGGGCGCGCGCGGCGCGCTCTGGGGTTTCTTAAAGCCGCAGGCACGCTGACGTAGTGACGTCAGCGCGCAAGGGCGCGCAATTCAAACAGTATTTAAAGCCCATTAGGGCTGTGGGAATTTGCCCGTGATAGGATTAGTTCCTGGTGCTTTTGTGCTTGTTTATTCTGAAACCTGTCTGATTCCTGTTTTGACCCCTGCCTGGCTATTTGACTATTCTGACTTCTGGATTCTGACCCATGCCTGATTATTGACCACCGCTTCTGATTAACCCTCTGATTGATTCCCTGGTTTGACCCTTGCCTGTCTGATTATGTTTGTTCTCTGCCTGCCTCGACCCGGCCTGTTCTGACTACTCCTTTGCCTAACGCTTTGTACTGCGATCTTCTGTCCAAAGACTTTGTTTACTACAGTCGTGCCCCTTTGCTTGCCAGAACTCCTCGCCTTGCTCCTCTCGAAAAGTCCAGGTGGCATCTGAGTACGCTGAGGGCTCCTCCCGAAGCCAAAGGCGGTCACACTACTGGTGATGCTGAGCAGAGACCAGGGAGCTTGGCATTAGTTCTGGTTTAGGGTGCCGACCGTGACATTATCACGGGCCCAAAAAAAAAGATGGACGAAGAAGGTCAAGCTGCCGCTGCTACTTCCACCACTGAAGCGCTACTTACCACGCTGTTACAGCGCCTGGAAGAACATGAGCAGAGGCAAGATTACCTGATGCAAGGTTTCCACAATTTGACCCATCGACTGGATGCTTCCGTCCAGTCTCCAGCTCTAGTAGTCACCCCTCCTGTGGGTTCTTCTGCTCCGTTGGGTAATGTATCCAAACCCATGAACCCAAAATTGTGTTTCCCGATAAATTCAATGGGGACAGGTCAAAATTTTTCGTGTTCCAAGAGGCATGTAAATTATACCTCAGCTTTTTCCCCCATTCATTCACTACTGGTGAGGAAAAAGTGAGGTTCGTAATAACCCTATTACAGGGTGATCCCCAAGTTTGGGCTCTCGATTGCCCCTCTCAGATCCTGCCCGTTTTTCCCTTGATTAATTTTTTAAAACCATGGCTGTACTTTATGATGACCCGGATCGTGCATCTTCTGCCGACTCTGCGATTCGTAAATTGCGCCAGGGGAAACGGGATGCGGAGGTGTATTGCACCGAGTTCCGCCGGTGGGCAGTGGAGACTGGGTGGAACGACATGGCGCTTCGTAGCCAGTTCCGTATTGGGCTGTCTGACTCTGTCAAAGATAGCTTGGTAAATTACCCTTTACCCTCCAACCTGGATGATCTCATGTCACTTGCCATCCAGGTAGATAGGAGGCAGAGGGAAAGAAGGGGTGAAAGGGGTTCTCCTATGCATTCTGGGTTTACCAATGTGAAGTATAACTTTTCTAATATGGTGTCCAATGTTAAGTCCCCTAACCCTTCCATGGTTCAACCTCAGGAGGAACCCATGCAATTGGGTATATCCCATTTAACCTCTGAGGAAAAAGCCTGCAGGCGTTCCCTTGGTCTTTGCATTTCCTGAATTCATGTCCTAAGAGGCCGGGAAACTTCCAAGCCTAAATGGAGAAGGGGAGCTCCATTTGGGTGCAGAGGTTTCCTCTCCCCAGTCTACCTCTAGGATTTTGATACCTGTTAAACTCACCTGGTCTACGGGTTCTGTCAGGGTGTCCGCTTTTGTGGATTCAGGGGCGGAGAGGAATTTTCTGGATGCTACCTTTGCGGAAAAATTTGGTATTCCCTTAGTTCCCCTGATTCCCCCTATGAGGATTTTGGCAGTTGATAAAAAACCTTTGGGTTCAGGCCTGGTAACTAAAAAGTCTGTGTCTCTTTCCATGTGCTCTGATAACCATCACTGTGAGAAGTTAGCCCTTTTTATCATTGAAGGTGCGTCTTCTCCTCTTATTTTGGGGTTACCTTGGCTCCAGATCCATAATCCTCATATTGACTGGGTATCGGGGAAGATTCTGCAATGGGGTCTTAAGTGTGGTGGTTCATGTATTCCTCCGGTTGTGACAACTACTTCTTTAGAAGGTTTACCTGCAGCATATGCTGAATATGCTGACGTGTTTTCTAAGAAAGCTGCAGAAACCCTACCTCCACACAGGCAATATGATTGTCCTATAGATCTAATTCCTGGGTCTATTCCCCCTCGGGGTAGAACATACCCTCTTTCCTTGCCGGAGGCCCAGGCAATGAAAGAATACATTAAGGACAACCTTGAGAGAGGGTTCATTAGGCCTTCTAGTTCCCCTGCGGGGGCAGGTTTTTTCTTTGTTGGGGAAAAAAGATGGTGGTCTACGCCCCTGTATAGATTATAGGGGTCTCAATAAGATCACCATAAAAAACCGCTATCCCCTCCCGTTAATTTCTGAATTGTTTGACCAGGTTAAGGGTGCTAAGATCTATTCTAAACTAGATCTTAGGGGCGCCTATAATCTCATACGCATTAGGGAGGGGGATGAGTGGAAAACTGCATTTAACACCAGAGACGGCCACTACGAATATCTTGTAATGCCCTTTGGTCTCTGTAACGCACCCGCCGTGTTCCAAGAATTTGTCAATGACATCTTTCAGGACCTGCTGGGGATATTCGTAGTGGTCTATCTTGACGATATCTTGATTTTCTCATCTAATTTGGGTGAACATAGAAATCATGTTCAACAAGTCCTGTACAGACTCAGGGAGAATAATCTTTATGCTAAACTGGAAAAATGTACCTTTGAGGTTACTTCCGTTCAATTTCTAGGGTTTAATATTTCCAGCAGGGGTCTTGAAATGGATCCAGGCAAGGTGAGAGCTGTACTGGATTGGACCCAACCCCAATCATTACGTGCTACCCAAAGGTTCCTGGGGTTTGCAAATTACTATCATCAGTTTATTAAGAATTTTTCCATTATTGTGGCTCCCATCACTGAGTTAACAAAAAAAGGCGCTGACCCCAGCATTTGGCCTTCTGAAGCTGTACAAGCTTTTGAATTCCTCAAAAAGGAATTCAGTTCTGCCCCAATCCTTCGTCACCCCGACACTGTGCTTCCCTTTATTGTGGAGGTTGACGCCTCTGAGGTAGGAGCTGGGGCAGTCCTTTCTCAAAGGCACCCGACTACCAACAAGTTACACCCCTGTGCTTTCTTCTCCAGGAAGTTTTCACCCGTAGAGGTGAATTATGATATAGGTAACAGGGAATTGTTGGCAGTGAAATGGGCCTTTGAGGAATGGCAGCATCTTCTAGAAGGTGCTAAACATGTGGTGACGGTCTATACCGACCATAAAAATTTATTGTATATTGAATCGGCTAAACGCCTAAATCCTAGGCAAGCCCGGTGGGCTTTATTCTTTTCCAGATTCAATTTCTTGTTAATTTTTCGGCCTGGTTCCAAAAATACCAAGGCGGATGCACTCTCTAGGAGTTTTGAATCCTTTTCCTCTGACTCTAGCGAGTGTACTCCCATCATTCCCAGGGAAATAATTGTTGCGACCTTGAAGTCTGATCTCTCTTCCTTGTTGTCCCCTTTACAGTCTTCTGCTCCTGCTGATACCCCATCTGGTAAATGGTTCGTTCCTGAGGAGCTTAGGGAACAAGTGTTAAGAGAGGTTCATGATTCTAAAGTGGCAGGTCATCCAGGTATTGCAAAAACCATTTCTCTGTTATTCCGTCATGTCTGGTGGTCTTCCTTCAAACAGGATACTAAAACATTTGTCAATTCCTGTCCAGTTTGCCAAAGGTCTAAATCATCTCATCATCTGTCCCATGGTCTATTAAACCACTTACCCGTCCCAGAAAAACCATGGTCTCACATTTCCATGGATTTTATTGTGGAGTTGCCTCCTTCTCAGGGTAAGACAGTGATTTGGGTGGTGGTCGATAGGTTCAGTAAAATGGCTCATTTTATTCCTCTTCCACATCTCCCTTCTGCTAAAACCCTGGCTGACTTATTCATTACTCATATTTTTAAGTTCCATGGTTTTCCTGTAAATATTGTTTCTGACAGGGGGGTTCAGTTTGTTTCATGATTTTGGCGTGCTTTCTGTTCCTTGGTGGGTACTGAATTGTCTTTTTCCTCTGCCTATCATCCCCAAACTAACGGTCAAACCGAAAGGGTGAACCAGTCCCTTGAGCAGTATCTCAGATGCTATGTGTCCGATAACCAGTCCACATGGTCCGAACTGCTACCCTGGGCAGAATTTGCATACAATAATGCTACCCATTCCTCCTCTGGAGTGTCTCCTTTCTTTGTTGTCTATGGTTTGCACCCCAAAGCGTTTTCTTTTTCTGACTCTAATTCCCCTGTACCCTCTGCCAATTCTTCTATCCTGAAATTTTCCGAAATTTGGTATCAAGTTCATAATTCTTTATCCGCAGCTTCCCTAGCTCACAAAAGAGCTGCTGACAAATCCCGTAGGGAAGCACCCCAATACAAGGTGGGAGATTTAGTATGGTTGTCAACAAAAAATATCAAGTTGAAGGTTCCCTCTCCTAAACTGGGTCCTAGATTCATTGGTCCATACCCCATCATTGCAATAATTAATCCATCCTCTGTCCGTCTTCAGTTACCTCCTAATTTCAAAATTTCTAATTCTTTCCATGTCTCTCTGTTGAAGCCTGCCAATGATTCTCGTCTTCTGTCTGTTCCTCCCCCAGTGTTGGTTGAAGGTCAGCCTGAGTATGAGATCCAAGAGTTCCTCGACTCCCGCCTCGTGAGGGGTAAGTTACAATATCTTACCAGGTGGAAGGGCTTCGGTCCTGAGGAGAACTCTTGGGTCTCAGTTGATGACATCAAGGCTGACCGCCTCAGGAGACAATACCATGCCAGGTTTCCCGGTAAGCCTGGGGGTCCAGTGGCCCCCCCTAGAGAGGGGGGTAATGTAACGAACATACCTGGTGGTCTAGGGGGGGGACGACAGGGACGCCTGTCGCCCCCTCGGCGGGGACGCCCGCCTCGACAAGCGGCTTCATGCAGGCCACAGGCGCCGGCATCTTAGGGCGCGCGCGGCGCGCTCTGGGGTTTCTTAAAGGCGCAAGGGCGCGCAATTCAAACAGTATTTAAAGCCCATTAGGGCTGTGGGAATTTGCCCGTGATAGGATTAGTTCCTGGTGCTTTTGTGCTTGTTTATTCTGAAACCTGTCTGATTCCTGTTTTGACCCCTGCCTGGCTATTTGACTATTCTGACTTCTGGATTCTGACCCTTGCCTGATTATTGACCACCGCTTCTGATTAACCCTCTGATTGATTCCCTGGTTTGACCCTTGCCTGTCTGATTACGTTTGTTCTCCTCCTGCCTCGACCCGGCCTGTTCTGACTACTCCTTTGCCTAACACTTTGTACTGCGATCTTCTGTCCAAAGACTTTGTTTACTACAGTCGTGCCCCTTTGCTTGCCAGAACTCCTCGCCTTGCTCCTCTCGAAAAGTCCAGGTGGCATCTGAGTACGCTGAGGGCTCCTCCCGAAGCCAAAGGCGGTCACACTACTGGTGAAGCCGAGCCGAGACCAGGGAGCTTGGCATTAGTTCTGGTTTAGGGTGCCAACCGTGACACATTAGTTCCAATAGAAAGTATACTTTATGATGGGCTATGGGTTCAAGGAGTAGCATTTGTTCAGCATAATGCATTCCCTCATCGTGTGGGATTGATGTGTATAACGATTGCACATCAATACAACACAGGATCCACTCGGGGTCTATGCTGCCTATTGTCTCCAGGCGGCTCAGGAAATCAGTTGTGTCTTTTAAACATTGGGGTATTTTTTCAACAATACATTGTAAGAATGTGTCGACATATTGGGATAGTGGCTGAAGTATAGACCCCATCCCTGACACAATATGATGCCCCGGTGGTTTATCCAATTTTTTGTGTACTTTAGGGAGTATGTAAAACACAGGAATACGTAGTTGTGTAGTAATTAGGAAGTTTCTAGTCTGTTCCATAATTAAACCTGCTTCAAAGGCTCCCATAACAACATCATCCACACTTTTTTTAAATTCCCACGTTGGATCATGGTTCAGTTGGACATAATGACCAGGTATATTCAATAATCTTAAAGCCTCGGCAATATAGTCAGTTTTGTTCATTACTACTATACTGCCACCCTTGTCAGCCTTTTTGATAACAATGTTAGGATTAGATTCTAACTTATTGAGTGAATCTCTTTCAGATTTGCTAATGTTAGATTTGGTGCCCCACATTTTATTACTCTTTTTCTGCCATAGTGAACCTACTTCATGCAAGACAACATTTTCAAACACTTCTAATTTTGCAGATGTAATATCTGGAATGTATTCACTCTTATTTTTTAGTAAGTCACTTTTGTGTGCGGTTTCCCTCGAGGGAAAATGTTTTTATGGGAGCCTTTGAAGCAGGTTTAATTACGGAACAGACTTAAAACTTCCTAATTACTACACACCCACGTATTCCTGTGTTTTACATACTCCCTAAAGTACACAAAAAATTGGATAAACCACCGGGGCGTCCTATTGTGTCAGGGATGGGGTCTATACTTCAGCCACTATCCCAATATGTCGACACATTCTTACAATGTATTGTTGAAAAAATACCCCAATGTTTAAAAGACACAACTGATTTCCTGAGCCGCCTGGAGACAATAGGCAGCATAGACCCCGAGTGGATCCTGTGTAGTATTGATGTGCAATCGTTATACACATCAATCCCACACGATAAGGGAACGCATTATGCTGAACAAATGCTACTCCTTGAACCTTTCTATTGGAACTAATGACATTGGTCTTAAGAAAGAATTACTTCAGGTTTGCTGAAAATTACTTTATCCAGACACAAGGCACAGCCATGGGAAGTAATCTCACCCCAAGCTACGCTAACATTTTTATGTGCATGTTAGAAAAAAGCATGATTTTGGAAAATGCGAGATTTAATGATCAGATTGCCTGTTATTTTAGATATGTGGATGATATTTTCATAATTTGGAAATCCACTGAGGTACTACTTCTGGAGTTCCTAAGTTATTTAAATGAACAACATCCAACAGTTAAATTTACTGCCGAGTACAGTACTACCAGTATTCACTACCTTGATGTCAAAGTGAACAATGATGCTGGACAAATCACTACTGAATTGTACAGCAAACCCTTAGAAAGAAATAACATACTAAGGCCTGACAGTTTCCATGCCCCTAACACTATAAAAGGCATTCCCAAAGGTCAATTCTTAAGGGTGAGAAGAATAGCCTCAGATGACATAAAATACTTGGATGCCGCTGAGAAACTAATAAAAACGTTTGCAGCCAGAGGCTACAATAAAGACACCTTGTGTGAGATAAGGGATGAGGTCCTAGCCTTACCTAGGACGATACTACTGAAAGAAAAGAAAACACACAAAGGGGATAGAAGGATACCCTTTGTGACTGAATACGGTGTCCTCAGTAAACAAATTGAAGGAATCATTAGAAAACATTGGTCCATTTTAGGACATGACCACAATTTTGCCAAATTATTCTGTGAACGCCCACTCTTTTCATATAAAAGAGGTAGGAATATCTCCAACCATTTGGTCAGAGCAGATATTGGGACACAGAAACCCACCACTAGATTCCTAAGTACACCTAAGAATGGTACCTTCCCTTGTGTTAATTGTAGCAGCTGCAATTCTATCATAAAGGGACATTACACACCCCCACAATGGCAATAAAATCCCTATAAGACAATATTGTACATGTAACTCAGATTGGGTGGTGTATGCATTGAAATGTCCCTGCGGGATGCTGTATGTAGGACAAACCTCACGCCTTGTGTGTGTTCGTATAAGTGAACATAAGAGGTCCATAGGTGCATTTAACCCAACTGAAAAGAAAACACATACACCTGTGGGGAAACACTTTGCAGCAAGCCTAAGGTGGATGGTTCTTGAACAAGTAGAAAGACCACAAAGAGGGGGAGACAGGAAAAAAATGTTATTGCAATGCGAGGCAAAATGGATGGATAGGTTAAATTGCATTGAACCATTTGGAATTAATGAGGCCTGGAGCCTGAAATGTTTTTTGTAAAAAAGTTCTATTTAAACGTAAAACATTAACTTACAGATGCAGCCAGCCTGGTTTGTACGTTTGGCGCGCTGTAACTAAGCTGGATAGGCGCGCTATTCGCACTGAATGAAGATCCTCGCGCTACCTTGACGAAGCAGAAAGATTTCCACTTCGTTTCCTTGAACTGCAATTCTTTAAACAGACACCAGGTGGCGCATGGAACACTTACGTCATAGGAAAGAACGTATTGCAGAGAGAGATCCTTCTGGTGTGCAAACTTCTCATGTCTAGCACTAAGTTTTATTGTAGCCTAATGATTAAGGTGCGCGACTTGAAACTGCAGGTCTTGAGTTCAAAACCTGTAACTTTTTTTAATTAAAGTTTTGTAAAGGGCAACTAAGCCCAATATATGACAAGCCACTTTTTAAAGGGGAAATAAACCCAATATAATAGATCACACTTTTTAAAGGGCAACTAAACCCAATATCTGACATCCCACTTTTTAAAGGGCAACTAAGCCCAATATATGACATCCCACTTTTTAAAGGGCAACTAAACCCAATATATGAAATCCCACTTTTTAAAGGGCAACTAACCCCAATATCTGACATCCCACATTTTAAAGGGCAACTAAGCCCAATATACAAGATCACACTTTTTAAAGGGCAACTAACCCCAATATCTGACATCCCACATTTTAAAGGGCAACTAAGCCCAATATACAAGATCACACTTTTTAAAGGGGAACTAACCCCAATATCTGACATCCCACATTTTAAAGGGCAACTAAGCTCAATATACAAGATCACACTTTTTAAAGGGGAACTAAGCCCAATATATGAAATCCCACTTTTTAAAGGGCAACTAAGCCCAATATGCAAGATCACACTTTTTAAAGGGCAACTAAACCCAATATATGAAATCCCACTTTTTAAAGGGCAACTAAACCCAATATCTGACATCTCACATTTTAAAGGGCAACTAAGCCCAATATATGAGATCACACTTTTTAAAGGGCAACTAAGTCCAATATATAACATCCCACTTTTTAAAGGGGAACTAAGCCCAATATATGAAATCCCACTTTTTAAAGTGCAACTAAACCCAATATCTGACATCCCACATTTTAAAGGGCAACTAAGCCCAATATACAAGATCACACTTTTTAAAGGGGAACTAAGCCCAATATATGAAATCCCACTTTTTAAAGGGCAACTAAGCCCAATATACAAGATCACACTTTTTAAAGGGCAACTAAACCCAATATATGAAATCCCACTTTTTAAAGGGCAACTAAACCCAATATCTGACATCCCACATTTTAAAGGGCAACTAAGCCCAATATACAAGATCACACTTTTTAAAGGGGAACTAAGCCCAATATATGAAATCCCACTTTTTAAAGGGCAACTAAGCCTAATATACAAGATCACACTTTTTAAATGGGAACTAAGCCCAATATATGAAATCCCACTTTTTAAAGGGCCACTAAGCCAAATATACAAGATAACACTTTTTAAAGGGGAACTAAGCCCAATATATGAAATCCCACTTTTTAAAGGGCAACTAAACCCAATATCTGACATCCCACATTTTAAATGGCAACTAAGCCCAATATACGAGATCACACTTTTTAAAGGGCAACTAAGCCCAATATATAACATCCCACTTTTTAAAGGGCAACTAAACCCAATATATGAAATCCCACTTTTTAAAGGGCAACTAAACCCAATATCTGACATCCCACATTTTAAAGGGCAACTAAGACCAATATATGACATTCCAATTTTGCTCTTTCAAGTAGTACTTAATGTCACCAAAATCACATAGGATAGACTTGCAAATTTTAATCGAATTCAAATTGAATATGATTCAAATCTTTCACAAAAAAATGAAAAACTTTTTTTTTAAAAAAAAATTGAATTTTTTTTTCAAAAGTCCACCAAACTACTCCAAATTGATTGTAGGATGTCACCCATAGGCTAGAACATAAATTTGGCAGGGCAGGACTGCTGCTTACAATGGGGATCAGATAGGATCTGTGCAGCCACTGGGACAGAATGCTCTGTTATACAGATAGCTAGAACCTGCTTGTCCGTATGAGACCTTAGTGATCTTAGATGAATCTCTGCTCAAAGAATTGAAGGCCTTGTAAATTAATTTGAATGGTCTGACACTTCCATACTTAGCACATGGTATAGTATAGCACACACAACCCCCACTCCTTCCTTGTTGTTTGGACCCTATTGTGCATTCCTGTGTCTAGGAGTTTGGTACTAATTATATCTAAGCAGTACTGACATTAAATGCCCTCAGCTCATTTGCATTTAAAAAGCACAATGGTTTGTTTATCTTACAGTGTTTACATATGTAGGACTTTTGTTGGGGGGAAGGTCTGTTAAAGGAGAAGAAAATTCCATATCCAGACTGTGATTTAATATAGGCCCCGAAATTTTAAGTAAACAGAGGCCCAAACAGCCCCCCAGCAGTACACTAAATAGTGAGTGTCTATGGCAGGAGTGCCCAGGACATCAATCGCAGTCTACCAGACGATCCCCGTCCTGTTCCTGGTAGGCCGCAACCTGCTATTAGTTTCAATGGCGTGTTAAAATATGCAACATTTACATTTACTTCCAGTGATATGGCTGTGTCCACCCCCCCGAAAAAAATCAATGAGCATGTAAATATGAATTCTAGGGGGAGGGGGAATGGGATGGATTTAGAGGTCTCTCCTTAGCATGGGGAAGGGCACAGAGTCGTGGTTATTGTAATCTCAGTACACCAGGAAGCAAGAGATCACATACACTGTGCCGGCCGGCAAATGCAGTCTGGTGATTGGCAAAGGCGGTGAAAATATCAAAAACATAAACCAGCAGTCAGCGGCTTATGTGGAGCTGCAGAGAAACCCCCCTCTTAACACAGACCCAGGTGTCAGGATATTTATCATCCAGGGTGTACTGAGTCCAACAATAGGTGGCCCCAGCAGCTTTGGTCAGAGTGCTTTCAGTCAGGCACATGTTAAGGTGGCCATACACAGAGAGATCCCGATATGCCCACCCTGAGGTGGGCAATATCGGGCTGATCCGATCGTGGGCCCTAGGGCCCAACGATCGGATCCCAACAAATGGGAATGGGGGTCGGATCGCGGAACCACATCAACGAACAGATGTGGCCGCGATCCGACTAAATACCATTATTTTTAATATGAATAAATCAACCATTAGACTCTTTCATGCAAACACTGTGCAACCTTTAACAGTATGAAGTTTAAAAATTATAAAAAAAAAATCAGCACTTGAACCCATGACCTTGTCTGTCATAGGTCATTCACCTAACCACAATGATATGAAGCCTTTTGGTGTTGGGACCTGCTGAAAACTTTTCTTTAAGGCTAATAGTAAAATACAATAAAAAATCATTGCTATATTTAGGCTGATGCCAGGGGTTCTATAAAACCTTACATAGATGTATGCATTTTTTTTTAAATTATTATTTATTTGTTTTTATGGGGGGGGGAAAGTACTCAACCAAGTATTTTAATGCAATACTTTGCAGATTACTAAAGACCAGAATTATGATCACAATGCCCATTTATTTATGTCCATTTATTTGGCAGTGTCCCACCCAAAAAAAAATCTTGATTGTGAATTATAAGGGGGAAAAGAAAATACAGGATTTAAACCCATGACCTTCAGCATCAAAGTTCATTCACTTAACCACAAGGCTATGAAGCCTCTTACCTGTTTAAAGTGCTGAAAACATTTATTTAAGGGGAATATACATAGTTGTAATAAGGAAAAAAAAATCACTGCTGTGTTCAGGATATTTTTAATATAATTATTTATTTGTTTTTATTGGGGGGAAAGTACTCAACCAACTATTTTAATGCAGTACTTTGCAGATTACCAAAGCCTAGAACAATGACCACAATGCCCATTCATTTATTAGTTATTTAGATTCTAGCTTTTCTTAACGTAGGGACATCGCGGTTCCCTGCACTCAACGTGATGAGAGAATTTAAATTGAGGGTGCCACTATGTCTTATCAATCCTTGTGTGTTTTAATAGGATTCAGTTAAGGTTCTGTTACATTGAAAATTTTACTTTTGAACATAAATTAGAGGGAACAAAAAAAAAAAAACATACTTTGGGGATTGAACACTAAACCCACTGGTCAAAGGCAGGGACTTAATCCACTAAGCGACCACATCTACTGTGTACAGGTATGGATTGCATTAGCTAGCGCTTGGCGACATCTAGTGGCCAGATACTTGTATTACATGCTGGTAAACCCGATGAATGCGATGTGGAAATGCAGCACAATGCACTTGCTGCTGCTTATCTAATGTTACAGCGCGCCAGATGTACCGTCCATTCTGGCTCCATCTGTATATATATCTTTTACAGAGGAAAACACGTTGGATGACTCTGAATACATACGAACTTTGTAACAGATCTAAAGTGGTGAGGAAAACCCTTATTACTATTGATACATTTGTAACACTACTAAAGAAGTACTATTGGTGGTTATTGAATAGATGGCAACATAGTATTCATATGCTTGTAATTATGCTGATGCATTCTTTCTGCTGGCCACCAGATGGAGCTGTGGATACACTGGGGATTATGGGTAAAAGAAGTGTTTAAAAGGTCATTTCAATTACACTGTTTGTAACTTGCACCAGAGGAAGGATCCTAGAGGTCCGAAACATGTAGTGCTGTGATAAAATAAACCCACATTTTGAAGACTCTCAGGTTTCTGTGATATTTCAGAAATCTTTATTGTGTAATATCGGAGTTAACCTGGAGTTTGCATTAATACAGCATTTTTTATGTTTCAATGCATCCCATGTGTTAGTGATTTCCTTGATAATTGGGTTTGGTGATTTCGGTGTGCAACGTATATATTTCCAGCGGGTGTTCATATCCATCTTGTGCCACAAGTGGCCACAATTTAATAGTTGTAGGCATCATTAGGTCTATCATCCGTTGTAAGACCGCAGCTTTGTAATACGCCCAGAAGTCAGGTAGACCTACGCCTCCTGCGTCTGTTGGTTGAGTAAGGGAATCAAATTTCTGTCTGGCTTTCTGATGCTTCCAAATGAAGTGAGAGATGATAGTTTGTAGTTCTTTAAAAAACGGTCTGGGTATCTGGAATGGGATCGTCTGGAACAGGTATAGAAAACGAGGTAGTATATTCATTTTAATGATACTGATACGGCCAAACCAGGAGAAGCCCGGTTTGTCCCATCTCTGTAAGTCGGATTTCACTGTTTTGAGAAGTGGGTATATATTCAAAGGGACTCCGTCTGTAAGTTTTGCCAAAATCTTGAGACCTAGATAGGGGAGATGTTTAGATTCAATCATAAATGTACAAGTGTGTCTTATATGTTCTTGGTGAGGCAGAGAGATGTTAAGGAGGCTGGATTTCTGTTGATTTATTTTTAGGTTGCTTAAAGAGCATCCAGTTTGAGCAAGATCTCTGATAACGTGGTTCTTGGGTTTGTTACAAAAAACAACATATCATCCACGCAGGCTGCTGTTTTGTGTATATGATTTTGTATATTCACACCTAGGATATTCGCATTTTGTCTAATGTGCTGTAGGAATGGTTCAAGTGTAATAACAAAGAGGAGGGGAGACAATGGGCATCCCTGTCTTGTGCCATTTTTAATATCAAATGGTTCCGACAGTGTCCCATTAACTCGGATGCATGACTGTGGTTGAGCATATAGGCTTTGGACATACCGTTGGAAAACAGGGCCAATTCCTATCCATTGGAGGCATTTGAATATCATTTCCCACTTCACCCTATCAAACGCTTTTTCCGCGTCGGTAGATAATAGCGCCAGCGGAATGTCCTTCTTTTTGCAATAATGTAATATGTTGTACACCCGAAGAGTGTTGTCTCTAGCTTCCCTCTTAGGGACGAATCCCACTTGTTCAGGGTGTATGATTCTTGCCAAAAGAGGTTTTAACCTTTCTGCCAGAATTTTTGCAAACAGCTTAGTATCCACATTGAGGAGGGATTTTGGCCTATAGCTCTTGAAAAGGATCTTTCCCCTTCTTGATTAGATTAGATTGTGTTGCGTCTAGAGGCAGTTTACCCTCATCTATAATTGCATGGATATGTTTCTGAAAATATGGTAGGAGAGCCTTGGAGAATCTTTTATAATACAGACTAGTAAATCCGTCTGGGCCCAGAGCTTTGTGGGTTGGAGTGTGTTTGAAAGCGAATTGTATTTCCTCCAGGGAGATAGGGGACTCTAGGTAATCTAGATCCTATTTTGTCGCTTCGGTCCCATTCTGTAGGCTGATCCAGTTCCTGTTCAATATTATATAGAGATTTATAAAAGTCACGGAAAATTTGGCTGATTTTATTTGTGTCATGTGTAGATGTACCATTGTGGTCCTTAATGTTCATGATGTGATTTCTCCTCTGCCTGGTTTTTAAGGCGGAGGCTAGAAGGCGGCTGCATTTATTCCCATGTTCGAAGTAGAGTTGTTTCTGGTAGAAAATTGCTTTATTGGTATAGTTGTTTAATAGAGTTTTAAGTTCTTTTCTAATTGTCATGATTTGATTAAGGGTGTTTTCTGAATGCTGGTATTTATATTGTCGTTCAAGCGTCACCAGGGTCTGAAGTAGCTGGTTACATTTCTGCTGTTTTTCCTTCTTTTTTTGTGTGCCTATTTTGATCAGCTCCCCCCTTATCACACATTTATGTGTTTCCCAGACCATTTGCGTTTGAATCATGGGTGACATTCTCTTTAAAATAGTGTTCTATGACCTCCGTAATGTGTTTAGTTGTAGAAATGTCTTCTAATAAAGTTTCGTTAAGCTTCCATTGCCACGATTTTTGTGGGGATCTCCGTCTCAGGAGGTATAGTAAAACCGGTGGTGGTCTGAGCACTCGGAAAGAGTATTGTGTGGTGTGAGCAGGTAGTCTATTCTGGAATATTGTTGATGTGGGTTGGAATAAAAAGAACAGTCTCTTACTTCAGGGTTTAAGATCCTCCAGGTGTCTATTAAATTGTACTCCTGTAACAGATGTCTCAATTGAGCCAGTTGATGTTTCGGTAGGCTAGATTGTTTAGCGGAACAGTCTAGGGTTGGCTTCATAGCAAAATTAAGATCACCGCCTATGAGCAAGGTGCCCTCTGCAAACTGGTCAATTTGTTGAAGTAATGGTTTAAGACGGCCCAGCTGTCCCACATTGGGATGGTACAGCGATTCAAAAGTATACATCGAGTTGTCAACAAGTCCTTTAATGGCATTTATATGCCCCAGTTTATCTATAGTCTGGTCTATATGTGTCCATTGTAGGTGGTCTGCAAGAATAATAGCTGTGCCTCTAACTTTAGTTTGTTGAGGTTTGCTAGTGTAGATATTTTGAAAGCCTTTAATATATATCTTAGATGTTGCCTGATGCTTAAAATGTGTCTCTTGTAGCATAGCAATGTGTATCTTATTTCGTTTCAACTCCAGTTTAAGGCTATTGCGTTTTTGTATTGTATTGAGACCCTTGACATTCAACGACATTATGCAGAGTTTGTCACTCATTGATGCAGTTCAGTAGACGTAAGCTAATGTATCTATAGTGCTTCCCCTCCGTGCAACCAGAGCCGAGTAACATAGTGAAGAGATCTGCCCAACATAAAAAATAAAACTGTAACTTGTGACATAAACAGAATTTCGTGTACATATCAGTTCCTCCCTAAGAAAACGCCTATATCAATGTGCAATTAGTTGAACAGATAGGGGGGATATGGTATAGGTACTCCGCGGGTTCCCTCGCCAAAAAGTGGGGGGAGTTGTATCACAACGGAGAAAAAAGTAGTGGGGGGAGAATCCGAAACAAACTTGAGGTACGTGTTAACTACAGCTCCCAGTCTCCATTAAATTCAATAATATAAAGCATTGTAGTCAAAATATGTTAAAGACCAGGCTGAGTATGGCATGTAATAAGGGTGCACAGGTCAGCGCTATCATGGGTGGAAAGGAAGGAAAAAAAACAAAAAAAAGGGGGGTATATCTGGTAAAATGAAGTGGGTTTGAAGATTTTTAGGCTAAGTATTATAAAAAGGAGGAGAAAAAGTATATCCCTGTAGTAAACAGTTAGCATTATACATAGGAGGAAAATTCAATCTCATTATACATCAGCATGAAATTAGATAGTCGGTATGAGTAATAATTTCAATATGAAAATTGCATAGTCCACATGTCTGGCTTAATCGCAGTGAGTATGAAAAAAGTCCAGGAGGAGAAAAGTAAAAAAAATATAAAAGGGGGGGGGTGGGAGGCGAAAAAATAATTCAAGGAAATGAGGCGAGGATGAAGATCTAAGGGCAGCATAGTATAGAGAAGGAAATATTTAACAAGCAATTAGCATTATTCATAGCAACATAATTCAAACTGAGTACACATCAATATTAAATTAGACATGTGATGTGAGTAACAATCGCAACAGAAAAAATTGCATAGTCCATACATCCGAGTTAATTGCAGTGATTATGATAAGTCCGGGAAAAATTTGAGTAAAAAAATAGGGGGGGGGGGAGGAGTAGATCCGACGAGATGAGGTGAGTATAAGGATCCAAGGGCAGGTAGTAAAGGAAGGGAAAGTTTTATCCTATACTAATCAAATAGCCTTATAAATAGCAACAAAATTCAAACTGAATAAACATCAAGATTAAGTTAGGTTTAGGTAATAGTACGAATTTCACCATGAAAATAGCTAAGTCCACATAACTATCCTAATCGCAATAAATATGAATAGTCTGGGGGGAAAACATAGTTCTCTGGGCATCAGGGCTGATAAGCCTTCAGAAGTGGGGTTATAGTTACCCTCCTACGGCAACAAAGCTGGCGGTCTTCAGATCTCGAATGTACGGCCATCTTCATTCGTTGGGTTGTTCATCTATGCCTCTCCGGCGCTTGGTAGGTGTTGACCAATCTTCCCAATTGTAAACAAGCGATCTCCATTCCGCTAGATCAGGTGGGGTTATTTCCAATTTATTCCAGAATTGTGGGAGGTCGTCTGGTTCTTTAAGGCTAATGAATCTGCCATTAAAATTGGCAATAAGTGCGAATGGAAATCCCCATCTGTACTTCACATTCTTTCCTGTAAGTAATGCTGTCAGGGGGCGTAGCGTACGCCTCTGCTGTAGAGTAAGCCACGCGAGATCTTGGTAGACTTCCAAGTTGTGGCCTTCAAAAGTAATCTGCCCTGCCATCCTCACTTTTTTCAGAATGTCTTCCTTTAATTTATGGCTGTGGAGGCAGCAAATTATGTCCCTGGGTTGGTCTCCTCTCAGCGAGGCATTAAGGGCTCTGTGTGCTCGGTCAAAGTCAATGACCGCCTGGGGTGGTTTGTCCAGTAAAGAGTTAAAAATCCTGCACAGTGTCTGCTCAATGTCCGCTTGCTTAACGGACTCTGGCATGCCTCGTATGCGCAAATTGTTTCGGCGCCCTCTGTTATCTAGATCTCCTAAGTGGCGTCGTAGCAAATAAACATATTTATGGTATGTGTTTACTCGGTCTATGGTTTTTTTAAGCGCCTGCGAGTTGTCGTGGATTTGCAGATCCATCTCCTCAAGTTTTGCCCCAATGTCTTTTAATGCAACTTTTATGCCTGACAGTTCGGCTTTTTGGGCCGCTTTAATAGTTTTAGCCATCTCCAGTAGGTCTGTTTTGGTTGACATAGCCGCTAAAATTTTGTGCAGCTCTTGATGTTGTGAGAGGTGTGCATAGCTACTCACCGAGTCGGCAGGACTGGGGCTGCGTTGCGGGGCGGCCGCCATCTTGGTTTGTTTCTCGTCGGCCCAGAGTCTTTTTCAAAGAAGGACGACACTGACGGGGTTTTCAGCTTCACCGGAGTTGCTGGTGTGAACGGGAATTGCTTCTTTTTATTGTCTTTGCCCATTGCCTCCGGTTCTCTGGTCTCTGCGCTATTGAAAGCTGAATTATTAGAGCTTAGAGACGGAAGCTGTTATGACGCACGTCTGCTCAGCACGGCATCCGGTCACGCCCCACCTTTAATTGATTACAATTGCAGATCTTTTTTCCTTATCCAATGTGTCATGCAACTCCTAGAAACAGGTGATACTTGTGAGAGTTGCATGAATGGATGTGTGAAGTGTTCTGAAACCGCCGGGGTACAGATGCATGACACATTGCATGGCAGACAGAGTTGCATGACACATTGGATAATCCTATCACAGTAAATACACAGAATTAACACCTCTGTGAATTTTCAGATGTCACCTCTAACCTCTGAAGAGTTACAATGTGCCATTGTGTTTGGATTAGTGGAAGAGTTTATATGCTGAGAATTTCCCACACCAGTCAATTGAACTGAAGAAACTGCTTGGATGAGTAGTGAAACGTCTTCAATGATTACTCAGCAAGTCCAGTTGTTTTTAGATTTACCTACACTAGATATACCATGACCTGGATGAATGAAAATCTTCATAGTCCTACTGTCAAATGTAAGTTCAATCCATTTCCTACCATGACTTACTGGAGGCAGAATAGTAAAAACAGAACCTTGCACAATGTGCTAGTAAAAACAGATGCCTAGCACCCTGTGCTAGTAAAGATTGCATTTTTTTTGGAAGTAAAGTTTCTTCTTGTACAGCAAGCCTGCTCACAGGATTGAATTGCATGCATGCTTATGCTTTGCTAATGTGGGACTGTTACTAAAAAAAATTGCTCATGTCTGTTGACAGACAGACATGCTATTCAAACTTGTGCTAAACAAGTATCTGATCATTCAAGTCATGCTACAATTCAAGAAATGACATCTGCAAAAAAGGACATAGAAAATCATTATACTGAAAAGGCTCTACTTTTGGAGAATCTGGATGATATTTGAACAAGAATGTGCATTGTATGTCACTTTTTAATTCTGCTGAAACGTTTCAGAAATGCCTTTAACTGTTTTCAAACGCTGTCTGAGAGATATCTTGCATTTTTAAACAGATCAGGTGTTGAGGGTTTATCTGAGGAGAAAGATATATTTTATCTCATTAAAGAGCATAGGTGTAACATTGTGCTGGATTGTGAAGATTTAGTACAGAATTGCACATTTACAAGAAGTCAGATAACATAGGAAAGGCTAATTCAAGCACGTGCAGATGCAGAAGTGGCTCAAAGTTCTCTGTAAAAAAGGCTATGCTTAAAGGAATTGTTCAGTGTAAAAATAAAAACTGGGTAAATAGATAGGCTGTGCAAAATAAAACATGTTTCTAATATAGTTAGTTAGCCAAAAATGTAATGTATAAAGGCTGGAGTGATTTGATGTATAACAAGTCGGTCGGGACACTACTTCCTGCTTTTCAGCTCTCTTGGTTTACACTGACTGGTTACCCTGGCTACCAAGCAGTAACCAATCAGAGACTTGAGGGGGGGCTTTTGAATATGAGCCAAATGCTGAGGATCAATTACAAACTCACTGAACAGAAATGTACCATGTGGCCCCCCTTCAAGTCGCTGACAAGTTATAGAGCTGAAAAGCAGGAAGTTGGATTCTGGCTGTTTTATTAGAGATCTGTTCACTCCAGCCTTTATATATTACATTTTTGGCTAATTAACTATATTAGAAACATTTTTTTATTTTGCACAGCCTTTCTATTTACCCAGTTTTTATTTTCACACTGAACTATTTCTTTAAAGCAGCTCAAACACAGATGCAGGCACAAATGCAAGCAGAAATAGCTCAAAGACAAGCACAGAGGGCATGGCTTGAGTTGGAGACAGCATGGCCGCATGACGATGAGTCCCGCATGAGTGCCAATACACCCCAATACCTGTAGTATTCAGGACGATGGGGAAATCTGGCAGGGCAAAAGGCAAAAAAGAAAAGACGCCTGCGTCAAAGCTACCGGTGGCTAATTCGCAGGCGACGATATTCCAGGTGGCAAAGTCACCAGCGGTGAGGCCGCGTTCAGGCGCCGGAAAAAACAACTAAATGGCGCTGCTGTTTACTCCCAGCTTTGCTCGAGGCAAAGCTGGGAGAACAGCTAGGAGCAAGAAAAGGGAAGATGAAGGGAGCTTTGATACAGTGGCACCCATTATGCACTCTGACCTAGAGAGTGAATGTGAGGACTGTCCTGATTTAATGGCAAAAATTTCACATCTCCCCTCAACGACTGAGATAAAAGAAATGCTTCAGGAGGTTGCAGCCTCAATCAAAAGAGGATATTCAGGGAATGAGAAAAGATATGATAACACTATCTACATGTACCGATAACCTGGAACACAACCTCAGTAAATGCTTCACAAATCAAGTGTCTATTTGAAAGCATATACAGCAGCTTTATATGAGTTACAAAGACAAATAGAAGACCAAAAAAATAGTAGTAGAAGGAATAACATTAGAGTAAGAGGCATTTCAGAATCAATGCAATCCGAGGGAATCCGTCCAGTACTCTTACAGATTTTCAACAGCATATTGATAAGATATATTAATATGGATATTACAATTGAATGAGCGCACAGGGTGGCTAAAGCTGGAGCAGCCCCTCTTAATGCTCCAAGGGATATTATCTGTTGTCTCCAGCGTTTTTCCTTAAAAGAAGCTATCTTGTCTAAAGTCAGAGAAATCAGTAATCTCACATATGAGGATAACAAAATCACTTTATTTCAAGATCTTTCACTTTATTTCAAGATCTTTCTCTCACAAAGGAAAATGCTCAAACCTCTCATAGAATAGCTGAAGGACAAAAATGTCTTTTATAGATGGGGTTACCCATTCTCTCTCTATGCAAGCAAAGATGGAACATCTGCGTTTCTATGAGCGCCATCGGATACAGACAAATTCCTTAGGAAATTATAACTTTCTGCGATTGATTTGCAGGGATGGTCGACAGCACTAAAATTCCAGAATTATCATTCGAGCTTCAAGAAGAATGGACACAGATTTCACCTGCTAAAAGTACTCCGAAAAATTAGAAAGATCAGAATCTTCATTCAGGAACTCATCATTGAGAACCCTCGTCAAAATCACAAACTCTGCTAAGTATATTAAACTTAAGGCTGTATTAGAGGCATAGTTAAGGAAAATGACCAGTTAAAATGGTCTAGAGTGATAATCAACTTATAATTGTTTAAATATTGAATTTATACCCTATCCAATATGAATTGTATTGGTCTTGCTTTATAATCATAATGCACTGTTTAGGGTATAGGAAACTACAGTTATTATGCAATGTTGTGATAACATAATATAGATGTATAATTTTGGTAATCTTATTCCCCCATAACATATTAATAAGGTATATATTGGTGTTGGGTCCCGGCAGCATGGTGTGTGCGCTTATGCCAGGCCAGACTAATTCTATCTTCTCCCTCTTTTCCACTTTACCCTCAAATATAGGCGATCTTCACCTGAGCAGCTGTGGAAAGCTCCAAGCATTGGGAGAGTCATATTTTCTCCTTTTCTTTGAAGTACAACTCCTTCAAAGATGCTTAATCTTTTCTTGTCTTTTCTTTTTGTATTCTCTCTTTTTTTAAGTCTTTCTTTCTATGCAAGGTTTCAGCAAGCTTTACAACTTTTACAACATGTATTTACGATTATTTGAATATTGTACAATTTTGGTATGAATTCTCTTAATATGGAATGTAGTGGGTTTTCATACAATGTTAATGGTATCATTGAACCGGTTAAAATAGGACAAACATTTCGGGAATGCAAGAAAAACAAGGTAAAGATCGTTTTATTACAAGAAATACATTTTAAAAAACGCACAGGTGCCGAATCTATGTATTAAGAATTATCCACATGTATTTATGTCCAATAATCCCTTGAAGAAAACTTTGGGAGTTTTAATATTGATCTATAAGGATCTACCATATAAACATTTAGAAACATTGTCTAATCCCGAAGAGTGTTTTATCATCATTAAGGGCAAACTGCCAGAGAATATTATAACAATAGCTAATGTATATGCTCCAAATATAGGCAAAGTATTGTATCTTAAGAAATTAAGAACAATTTATGGAAGGACTTTTGATTTTAGGAGGGGACTTTAATATTACTCTTAACCTGTTAACGGATTCTTCCTCAAAGAAATGTAACATTGCATATAAGGGCCTAAAAAAATTAAAAGTCTCCTATCAGATATGCAATTAATGGATGTATGGACAGCTTTAAATCTGGGAACAATAGATTACACACATTTCTCTAAAACATTTTCAGTTTATTCTAGAATTGACTAAATGTTTGCAAATCAACATTTGTTGCACAGCAGATATCTGTTCTTCTCTCCGATTGTCATAAAGTTTCTAATTCCTCGTACTCTTAGACCAGAGACTCAATAGCGTCTAAATGAGATGATCTTGCATGATGAAGCTAGGAGAAAACAAATTAGCAAGTTTATTGTACAATCTGTAGAGATTGATTTCTAAAAACAATAAGCCATTTTGTAATAAATGGGAAAATGAATTAAAAGTTAAAATAACAGCATCACATTATTTTTAATACCTTTAAATCTTCAAGGGCATCGAGGACTAGGGAAGCTGCATATAAATTGATTAGTAGATGGCATTAAACTCCTGTTAGATTAAAAAAAATGTACCATACTATGTCCAAGATGTGCTGGAGATGTAAAGATAAAGAAGGATCCCACATGCATATTTGGCTTACATGCCCAGTCCTAGAACAATTTTGGACTAAAGTAATTTTTATAATTAATAAAGTAACGAAATTTGGGTTGGACATTAATAATCATTCTCAAATTCTACTGAATTTTTCCATCACATTTTATCACTAACCCTCTTGTTTCTCATTTATTGCATATGGCTAAAGCACTCATACTGAAAAACTGGAAAACTTTAGAGGCCCCCAATATTACTGAATGGTTCTCCTATGTAGAGGATATAAAACAAATGGAAGAGATCACACATATAATACAAAACAAAAGCAATCAATTCTGGGAAGAAACTTGGTCACCATGGACAAATTATATGATGATAGTAATTGGTTAAGTATAATATTGTTTGCTTATCACTTCCTCACTAAGTGATTATTGTTAACCAAGCGATTAAATGTAATGTTCGAAGATGGCTTGTTGTTTCATCTTGCAGCTGTGGGTAGTGAAATCGTGGTTTGATACATATTGCATATTTCCTTTTTCTTTTTCCTTTTTCTTTTCTGTATTTCTTTCACGGTGAAAAACTAAATAAAGAATTATAAAAAAAAACAGATAAGCACAGATGCAAACTGAACTTGCACTTAAACAATCTGAAGCAGAAATTCTTCAGCAGAAAAAAGATAAGGCTGTAGCTTTAGTAAGGCTGAGAGTATATGAGGAAGCTGTAGAAGGGCAAAGTGGAGAGGAACCAAAAAGTATTGGTGCTTCACTTGCCTCAGAGGACCCACTGAAGCATACTAGAGACTATCTTGCAAGTCTGAGCAGTAGACAAGGAAATGCCTCAGGGGAGCATGAGTTAACACATAAAGCTCAGGTACAGTCCCAACAGGAAGCATACATTTTGTCCAGTAGCAAAGGTCAAATTACTTTAGATTCAACTATTAATGGTAGAAGCCTTTACAGTGCTCAACCCATGCAGCTACAGATGGGTGCACTACAACTGGCTGGCATCACAAGTTTGGATACACCACATGACACAAAGGCCTTTTCCCTATGACAAACGCTTCTAAGTGATATGGATCCCTCGCAGTAACAAGTGAGAACAACACTCATTGAACCTTCCTCCAGGACTGAACACCTTTGCACCTCCATACACTCCTGCAAGCTCAAGTGTAACAAATCCAGATACCAGGCTGCAACACGTTCCTCAGATCATTAAGACATGATTAAGACATGATCTGCCGTTGACTTCCAAGCTCTGTAGTTTTCAGGATGATCATCAATGTTTGTAAGACCGGTGCTTATAAAATCACCTGTCTTACAAACTTTGATGATCGTCCTGAAAACTACAGGGTTTGGAAGTCAACTTTCAGAACAACAATAGAAGATTTGGGTATCACTGCAAAAGAAGAACTTGACCTATTTGTAAAATGGTTAGTGTTCTGTTCTCACTACGTGTTACCCTGGGTTGTTTGTAGCTTGTAGCTTGACATGCAGCTAAAGTCCTTCCTTCATTAACCCACTGACACAGGTTATTGAGCTTCAGTTTATTAACAAAGGGCAAGGTGTAAAAGTAGGGAAGACTGAAAATGACAGTGCTTAGTAAGGCAGTACAATATAACATAGCATTTAAATACATAAACACTGTGTAGCATATATTAAACTAAAGGGGTGAGAGGTAACTCTGTATAGTATAGGGCCTGGCTACCTGGTCAGGGAATCATACAGTATAACAGTGCCATGAGGTAGCTGCATATAAACAGATATAAACTTGCATAAAAAGGTACAAATAAGTAAATAATTATCTGCCTTTATAGATTGGCTTGGGCTATAAACAATACCTACCAATGATGCTACCACGAGGCTGGATGGGGCAGGATTACTGCAGATAGGCATGTGCTAGCTGTGAACACTATGAAGATGGCAGCTACAGTGATCATTTCCTGGCATTACACAGGATCACATGGTAGGGGTATGTAGGCCTAAGAAAGACATTTCTATAGAAAATGCATAACCATACAGCTAAATAATTAGGTGATACAAAACAAACAATAAAACAGTGCTGGAGGCATAACAGTTAGGTTCTGAGTCTTTCCCCAAAAGAATCCAGTGGTTGAGATGCTACCTTTCAACCTTCAAGATAAGTGGACATTTTTAGGTTCAAAATACAAACAGGAGCACCTGTGTCTCCTTTCTTCTGTAAGTTCATCATGGATATACTGTAGCCAGAGTCAAGAATGACCCACTCACGAGTACCTATGTCTTTTCCTTCTAAGTCACAGAAGCCAGATTCCAGGTACAAAGAGAAAACTGGGCCAGTGTTTGTTCAGAAGACAGATGTTATTCAAAGTTGAGAATCCAAAGAGACAATGTCCACTTCATAAAAAACATCATGCTCTTAAGAAGTGTAAAGGGTTCAGGGGCAAAACCCTCAAGGAGCGCAAAGAGCTTCTTCAAAAAGATAGCATTTGCTACAGGTGTTGTGCATCAACTGAACACCTTGCTAATGATTGTAAGAATCTCATCGAATGAGTGTAAAAGCATTAAAGATGTTTCTGCTCTTCATCCAGAGCCTCTCAATCCTTCATCTGTTCCCTGCAGCAGAAAATGGGGGGGGGGGACGCAGAGGAAACCACAATATCTCCCATAGTTTATTCTACATGCATAGAAGTTTTTTTTAACTTCTTTTATTAGTAGCGATCAAATAAACAGAATGAGATGCTTTTCTTACATTGTAGCTGCCACACATTAAAAAAGTCAAGGTCACCATAGTAGTTACATTTAACATTCTGAAAAGCTATGTCATTAAAGAGATTAACAACAAAAAACATATGTCAATATGGGCAACATGAATTTAAATAACAGTAAATAAAAAAAGAAAACCTAATTTCCAGGGCTGCTTTTCGATAACAATATTACACGGTTCATGGTTGTAGTAGCATTGAACAGGGGAAAAAGCATTTTTTTCGTATATTTAGGAACATGGCCAGGGAACATCAAGAGCAATGCCACTTGCGGTTCATAAGGGATGTCTAATTCAATATCCTCTGATATTATGCGGAACACTGATTTCCATATTTGTTGTGATAACGGACATATCCACCATAAAGTGGAGCAAAGTTCCATTGTTTCCGCAGTGAATGTTTACCTGAGATCCTATGTACAGGTGTAAGGTGCCACCGATATATCAATTTTTTGTGTGATTCTATATGGTTTGTACATCTGGTCGTCCCCAATAGTATCTGTGCTGCATCGTGCCAATGGTCCGTGCTTAAAGATATCTGAAGATCTCTATCCCAATGAAGCATATAGAGGTATTTGTATTCCGGGAAGTCTGAAACAACTCCTATCGTGGACCAACCAGTAGTCTCTCCAAGTTAGATTGTTGGGGAGAAGTTTTAAAATTCGGGATATGTTTCATGAGCAGATGTGTTATTCTTATATGTGTATAGTGTATCTGTCCCGTTCTGTAAGTTGATATTTATTTTGTAATTCTTGGAATGTTAAATAGGAACGTATTCCATAGAGGTCCTTAACTAAATGTAATCCTTTAGCTATCCAAGCTTGTATGGGCAAGTCTTGTAGAAAAAATTGAAGGCTCTGTAGTGGTGTCCTACGAGAGAGAGCTTTAGTAGGATCTGATTTAATTTGTTCCTAGTGCGAAATTTTTAGCACAGTTTCGGTGGTGGGTAAAATCAATTTGGGCCTATATTGTGGTTGTGTCCATAGTAGTTGGGGTATATTATCTTGTAGCAGTTCCAATTTTTCCAAATCCAATGTCTGCAAGAAGGTGGACTATGAATTTTTGTAGCTGTGTCGACCAGTGATGCCTAGTAAATATTGAGATTTGGCAATCCAAGGCTTCCTATAGAGAATGGTTGCTGCAGGACTTTAGCAGCTGTGCAAGGTATTTTCCCTCCCCATATGAAGTGATTCATTTGTTTCTGCAATGTTTTAATGTATCGTGGTGGGAGATCAACCTGTAGAGTTCTAAATAAATATAAAATTTTGGCCAAAATCTTTGCAGCATTTATTCTGCCTATCCATGAAATGTATATTGGTTTCTATTTAAGATAAATATCTTGAATAATTTTCTGCAAAGTAATGTGATTGTGTTTATATAGTAGGTCAGGGTCCTTAGTTAATTGAATTCCTAAATACGTAATAAATGTATCTCTCCATTCAAACGAGTAATTGCTCTTAAGTTGTTGCTTTTCCTGCTTCGTATTAATATTAATTGGTAGTGCCTGTGTTTTTTGGGAGTTAATTTTGTACCAGGAAATATGGTAAAAAGAGTCTAACTCTCTGAATACATTGGGCAGTGTAATATGTAGGTTAGTTAAAGAGAGAATTACATCATCTGCAAAAAGAGTTTTATGGCCTGGGTTATTTCATCTTTGATTATTGGTGCATTTAATTGATCACATTGTGTTTCTGAGGGGTGTGGTATTTGCATAGAATCTAAATATTTTTGTATTGTGCTCCTTGTAGGCTGGGGCTCATCTTGTCTGCTAGATAAGTTATATAATGAATAGTAGTAGGAGGCAAAATAAATGACTATTATGTGTGGATCTGTGATTATATATTGTCGGTCCTTTAAATACTGTATTCTTGTGTGAGCTTGTGAGATGCTAATAACCAGGGGCGATCCTGGCCCCTCTGCCGCCTGAGGCAGCAGCAGTCGCTGCTGCCCCCCCTCCCCCGGAAATTTGCTCTTAAAGTACCAGGAGCAGCATTTTTGCTGCCCCTGGTACCTAGTGGGGCTCTGCCGCCTGAGGCGACAGCCTCAACTCGCCTCATTGGCGAAGCACCCCTGCTAATAACTTAACAGCCTTATTGCTTTATGTGTAGTAGAACTGCTTAAGAAGTTTCAATCTATATTCTGTCTTGGTGAGAAGTAGCTGTTGTAGTTCCGTTTTGTGCTTTTCAATTTTGTCAGTTAGTTCTTTTGTGGGGTGAGTGTAATAGCTATGTTCCAAATCTGTGATTTGCTGCTGAAACAATTCTAGATTCCCTTTGCTTCCGGAGGTTAACTGCCTGTGAAATAATTCCCCCTCGCATTGTGGCTTTATGAGCTAACCAAACTGTTTGGCAATTTAAGTCTGGGGTTAAATTGTTTTTAAAGTAAGAATTTAGAGTCAGTTTAAGGTGCTCTTGAACTTCTGTATGTGTTAAAAGGGAGTCGTTGAGTCTCCAAGGGGTTAGGGTTTTCTTTTATTTGGGGTCCTATCCATGTTTTTGTAGTTTGTGCTGTAGTTTGTGGGTCTAACAGGAAAAGATCGATTCTGGTGTGAGTTAAAAACCTGGGAGAATGATATGTATAGTCTCTCTCCAATCGGTGTTTGGCTCTCCATACATCTATAAGACCAAAATCATAAAATAAGTTTCCAAATTTTTTAGCCTGTAATAATTGTTGTTTGTTGATGGGTTGTAAAGTGGTTCTATGAATATCCACCAGAGGGTCAAGGGTAAGGATAAGATCTCCTGCCACTACACATCTACCTTTCTTGTATTGCTTAAGATGAGACAAAGTCTTGCTAAGAAATTGCAATTAGGTACATTAGGTACATAAACATTGTTCAATGTGTACAGTTGGTTATTTAATGTACAAATTAGTAACAAATATCCACCTGAAGGGTCAGCCAGCATGCGCTGCATCTGGAAAGTAATTTTTGCATTGATTAATATAGACACCTCTAAATTATGTGGGAATCGCTTGTTATAAAATACTGGCTGGTGATGCTTTTTAAAGTGGGTCTCTTGGTACGTCAGTACATCTGCCTTAGCTTTGTAAACTTCATTAAGAGCTAGATTCCTCTTTTGTGAGGTATGTAGTCCCCTGGCATTTAATGAGTAAATTTTAATCATTTTGTGCCTCGCATGTTTGCTTAACCCGAAGCTCAAACTTTCACATTAATTTGAAAAGCAATATCAAGGTTTGAAAACAGAAAAAATGCATCAACATTCTATTATAGTAACTTTTAAAATAGCAAAAGTGCAGCCTGGAATGAGGTAAAAAAAGTGAATTATGTAACCAAAACAGTAACAATAGCAAGTAAAAAAACCTTCTTTTGATCAGCAGTAGAAATGTGTCTTCTCGTGGCGTAGGTGTCCAGTTAAGTCCCAGCCGTTGTGTGAACTGGGAATGTTGGGGGAGGGGACGTTTATAAACCGTTGGTAGTTTTAAGCAACAAAGCTTGTAACACATTGAAAAGGTATGTGGGAGGACTTTGCTCTCCATTCCCATGATATGTAAGACCAGTGTCGGACTGGCCCACCAAGATACCAGGAAAACTCCCGGTGGGCCCAGGTGTCAGGGGGCCCTCATGCTGCTAAACCTTTGGCCTATTTCATGACCATTCCCTATTTCTATGAGAACAAAGAGGCTAAATAGATGGAATAATTGATTGTAAAGAAAGTATGATAGTATGTAAAGAAAACAGATTAGGAGTATAGAGGTTGATTGAGGAGATAAAGAATATTAGTACTGAGTGGGCCCCTGGTCTAAGGTTTTATGATGGGCCCCAGGTTTAAGGTTTTTGGGTGGGCACTGTGGTCCGACACTGTGTAAGACCTGAGATAAAATCAGAGGTGTTTCAAGTAGGATTTGAGTCAGCCATATACTTTACTCTTCTTGCCACTCCACGGAGAGGCAGGGATATTTAGAAGATTCCATCTGCAAAGGGCCTTTCTGGCTTCCTCCAGTGAAGTAAGGGAGGTAGGGGTGCCTTGCCTTTTGACTGTAAGCTTCACTGGGAATCCCCAGCGATATGGTATGCTGTTATCCCGAAGAATTTTGGTTACTTCCAGATAAGCTCTCCTTTTTGCTAGGGTAGCTTGAGATAGATCGGCATATATTACCTTCAGCAGTCCAGGTATTCCTCCAAGTCCTGTGCTTGTACTGACTCTGGGATACCACACAATTTAAGGTTGTTTCTGTGAGAGCGATCTTCCAGGTCTGCCACCTTACTCGTCAATCGATCCATCTCTTTTTCCAATCTTGCTTGGTTATCAGCCAGCTCGTTGTGGGCTTCTGCGTATTCTTCCATTTTGGTTTCAATATGCAATGTGCGATCTCTTAATTCCTGCAGTTCGGTGCGTATATCCGCTGACAGTTGCTTAATGTTTGCCTGCAGGGTTTGTTTAATGTCAAGCAGCATAGTTCTTAGCTCCTCTGTCGAAGAGCGGAGTGGGTCAGCATCGCGCATGGGATTGTAGCTAACTCAGCTTGTGTTGGATCCAAGATGGCACTCCCTGCGGCTTGCTGCTCAGTAGTCGCCTGCGTAGCAAAGTACGCTGTTACTGAGGTGCTCGCTTGTAATGCTGGATTTTAGGTCCTATACCTCTCTGCTGTGTTTCTGTTGAAATTATGGCTGTTTTTTCTCGGTCTACTGACATTTTTGGCTCAGTGTGGTACGGAGCTCTTGCCTCAAGCATCCATACCCAGTGTTGGTTAGCTCCGCCACCTCACATGCACAGAAGTTTGTAGAGATCACCTTGATAGCAAGTCATGCACCCAAATATGTCTTGTTAATGTGTAGCCTAAAGAACAACCTGAGAAATCTATAAGAATGTACGCTATCCTGGATGATCAAAGCAATCGATCACTAGCTAGATCTGAATTCTTTGACTTGTTCAATATTAATGGAACACCAAACCCTACACACTTGGATCATCTGCTGGTGTAACAGAGACAATGGAAAGAACAGCAAATGGCTTCACAGCACTTTGACATTACCACTGCCAACTTTAATTGAGTGTAAGAACAGAAAATGGCTTCACAGTTACCACTGCCAACTTAGATTGAGTGTAATCAACCAAACAACAGAGATGAGATTCCAACAAGTGAAGCTGCAAGTCTTCATCCCCACTTGATGCATGTATCTAAAAAGATACCAGCAGTAGACAAGAATGTGAAAATACTGCTTCTGCTTGGCAGAGACATCTTGAGAGTATGTCAGTATTGCAATGGTCCTGGCTATGCTCCTTATGCACAGAGACTCGATGGGTGCTAGTTGGGAATGTGTGCATTAGCAAGACACACCCACCGGACAGAATCAGTACATGGAAGATGTGCTAGAATGGTCACTCTTCCTTTTTAATGCCATGTAAGAATCATTATTACATGAAGGAAAACCCTAAAACTGGGTTACAGTCATTCTTCTTCACTCAGGAACAGTTGATGTCTAAAAATTATTTCAATCACCATCTTAAGAGCACAATATTTCAAAATACATTGAATGACAACAAACCAGCTCCATCTTTTGAAGGCAAAAAGTTTAAAAGGTAAAACTATATTAAGCACCACATAATCCAAGTTCACATGGGCAAGTGGTAGAGACATTACTGCAAGCTCTGTGGGAAAGGTTTATCCTCAAAGATGTCGTTGAGTCTCCATGAGAGAACACACACAGACGACAAGCCTTTCAGCTGCCCACACTGTCAAGCCAAATTCTCTCAGTCTACTGCCCTCAAAACTCATTTAAGAACTCACACTGGAGAGAAACTGTTTGTTTGTGATGACTGTGATGCAAGATTCAGACAGAACCACATGTACATCTACCACAAAAGGTGCCACACAGAAGAAAAGCCTTTCATGTGTGAAACCTTCTGGAAGAGTTTTGTCTTCAAAATATTTAAAGCATCACAATCAGAGCCACACCAGCTCCAAACCATTTAAATATGATTTCTGCTGTAGAACATTTGCACAATGAAATTCCACTTTCCAGCACATTAAAGTTACAGCGGTATTACAGTTAAATCGGGTTGAAAAAAGACAAAGTCCATCAAGTTCAACACCTCCAAATGAAAACTCAGCATCCATACACACTCTCCTCCCTACTCTCAGATAAATTATATATACCCATATCTATACTAACTATTGAATTTAGTATCACAATAGCTTTTGATATTATGTCTATCCAAGAAATCATCCAAGCCACTCTTAAATGCGTTAACAGAATCAGCCATCACAACATCACAGGCAGTGCATTCCACCACCTCACTGTAAAGAACCACCTACGTTGCTTGAAATGAAAGTTTTTTTCTTCTAGTCTGAAGGGGTGGCCTCTGGTACCAGCGATCCTCTTTATGGGTAAAAAGGTCCCCTGCTTTTTGTCTAGAATGTCCTCTCATATACTTGAAAAGTGTAATTATGTCCCCTCACACGCACCTTTTTTTCCAAAGAAAACAACCCCAACCTTGACAGTCTACCTTCATAATTTAATTCTTTCATCCCTCTAACCAGTTTAGTTGCACATCTCTGCACTCTATCCAGCTCATTTATATCCCTCTTAAGGACTGGAGTCCAAAACTGCACTGCATACTCCAGATGAGGCCTTACCTAAGAAGCATAATTATGTTTTCATCCCTTGAGTTAATGCCCTTTTTTATGCTTTTTTATATGCTTTAGTAGCCATAGAATGACACTGCTCAGAATTAAAAAACTTGTTATCTATAAAATCCCCAAGATCTTTCTCATTTAAGGAAAATCCCAACACACTGCCATTTAGTGTATAAATTGCATTTATATTATTTTTGCCAAAGTGCATAACCTTGCATTTATCAACATTGAACCTCATTTTCCAGTTTGCTGCCCAGTTTCTCAACTCTGCAAAGTGGCAACATCCTGCACGGAACCTATAGTTCTGCACAATTTATTATCTGCAAAAATATAAACAGTACTTTCAATGCCCACCTCCAGGTCATTAATAAACAAGTTGAAAATCAAGGTACTGCACTAACAAAACTGGTCTAATTAGAAAATGTTCCATTTACCACCACTCTTTGTAGTCTATATTTTAGCCAGTTCTCTATCCAGGTACAAATACTATGTTCCAGGCCAACATTCCTTAATTTAACCAGTAACCTTCTGCATGGCACTGTATCAAATGCTTTAGCAAAGTAAATCACATCCACTGCCATCCCAGAATTGAGCTCCCTACTTACCTTCTCATAAAAAGAAATTAAGTTAGTCTGGCAAGAAAAAAGACAAAGAAGAAGAATCCTTGAGTAAAGAGGTTTGGCAATAACAGAGCTAAGCTCGCTAAGTACCCTGGGATGAATACCATCTGGCCCCGGACCTTTGTTTATCTTAACATGTTTTAGTCTCTTTTGAATTTCTTCATGTGTGAACCATGCATCATTAGTTGTATTACTATGACTATTAATAAGGAAACCTTCATTAGGTGGTTCCTCATTTGTGTAGACAGAGCTTTTTTTGTTCTGTTCTCGTCAACAAGCTGACCCCCTTCTGTTATTAAAGGTCCTACCTTTCTGCTTAATTTTTTTACTATTAACATATTTAAAAAATAATTTTGGATTCTTTTTACTGCTTGCTGCAATATCCTTTTCCATATCAATTTTAGCTTGCCTTATAGCTTGCTTTTTTGCATGATTTATTGGCCTCCTTGTACAAGCAAGCACGCCTTTTCTTACTAACCTCAACACCAACACTTCTATTGAAACAAAAAGGTTTTGCTTTGCAACGACGTTCCTTGCTTACAAGGGGAATATACTGACATGTGATCAGTGTGGGAAGCAATTCACCCAGCTGAACATGTTACAGCATCCGCACTGGAGAAAAGCCATTCATGTGTAACGCATGCCAGCACATCTTCACTGACCAGTCTACTCTCCACAGGCACATCTTCAATCCATGAGAAAAATGGAATGGCAAAGACTTTCATCAACCTATCACAGAACTAATGTCACGGTCGGCACCCAACACCAGAACAAACACCAGGCACCCTGGTCTCGGCTCTTGCTTCACCAGTAGTGTGACCACCTTTGGGCCTCGGGAGGAGTCCTTGGCTTACTTGGATACCATCTGGACTTAAACGAGAGGTGCAAGATGAGGGTTCTGGATAGGCAGAGGGGCATGACTGTCGGTCTTTAAGGCCAAAAGTCACGGTACAAGCAGGATAGGCGAATTCGTGGTCAGACAGGCAGAATCGAGGCAGGTAGATAGCAGGATCGTCAGGCAGGCAAGGTTTGAGGCAGAATCGGAATCAAACAACAGGCAGGAGTCAAACCAGGAAGTCAATCAGGAGGGACAGACGGAATCGGAGTCGGTTTCAGGCAAGGGTCAGGTTACGGAAGTCAGAGAAGTCAAAAGCCAGGCCGGGTCAAAACACAGAAGTTCAAAACAGAATTCAGGCAAACAGGTACTAGCAGGAACCACCAGGAAACGAATCCTATCACGGGCAACGAATAGAGTGTAAAGGCCCTTTAAATACCCATAAGGCCTTGCGTCATTGCATGCTGACGTCACGCGTCAGCTCGCCTTTAAAAGGAACAGAGGCGCGCCTCACGCGCCCTTAACAGAGCGGCGCATCAAGGGGAAGACCGGCGCGCTAGACCACCAGGGTAAGTTACTGTTACATTACATTACACCCCCTCTAGGGGGGGCCACTGGACCCCCAGGCTTACCAGGAAAATTAGTATGGAATTGCTTCCTGAGGCGGTCAGCTTTGATGTCTTCTACGGAGACCCAAGAGTTTTCCTCAGGACCAAAGCCCTTCCAGTTAGTGAGATATTGCAGCTTACCTCGTACGAGGTGGGAATCGAGGAACTCTTGGATCTCAAATTCAGGCTGACCGTCAACCAAAACTGGGGGAGGAACAGACAAATGACGAACATGAGTGGCAGGTTTCAGGAGGGAGACATGAAAAGAATTCAAAATTTTATTTGGGAGAGGGAACATTCAACTTAACATGTTTAGTGGATAACCACACAGAGGGGCAAATTCACTAAGCGCCGAAGCGCCGAACGCTAGCATTAATTCGCTAGCGTTTGGCATTTTCGTTACTGCGCAAATTCACTAACGAACGCTGGCGTAGTTTCGCTAGTGTTACTTCGTACCCTTACGCCAGGCGAATTTTCGCTAGCGATGTAACTACGCAAATTCACTAACTTGCGCAGTGTACTGAACGCTACCTTTTACGCTAGACTTCCTTCGCCACCTCAGACCTGGCGAAGCGCAATAGAGTAGATAGGGAGTGTTTCAAAAAAAGTCAAAAATTTTTCTAAGTCCCAAAAAAACGCTGGCGTGTTTTCTACATTATGGGTGATAGGCTGAAAAAGATCGAAAAATTTTTTGGGGCTTCCCTCCTTCCCCCCTACATTTCCTGACTTATGGCAACTTACCTAGACAGTGGGCACATGTGTAGGGCAAAATAAAATTTTTATTTGATGATTTGAAGGTTTTCTTGGCATTTGTAGTGCTGATACGTATTCCTCCATTGAAATTTGAATTTGGCGCCGTATGCAAATTAGCCTTCGCTAGCGCAACATTCGCTTTATATAGCGAATCAATGCTAGCGCAACTTCGCAACCTTACACTACCCCTGAGCGCAACTTCGGATTTTAGTGAATTTGCGGAGCGCTGGCGAAACTACGCCTGGCGAAGTGCGGCGAAGCGTGGCGAAGTTGCGCCTGGCGAAACTACGAATGTTAGTGAATTTGCCCCAGAGTCTCTTACCTTATACTGGGGTGCCTCCCTACGAGATTTATCAGCAGCTTTCTTTTGAGCATAGCTGCAGCAAGAGAGTCATGCACCTGAGACCAAAGCTTAGCAAATTGTTCAACTAAAGAGTTAGCCGTAGGTACAGGGGAATCAGAACTGGAAAAAGAAAAGGCTTTAGGATGTAATCCATTGACAATAAAGAAAGGAGACTCCCCGGAGGAAGAATGGGTTAGCATTATTGTATGCAAATTCTGCCCAAGGTAACAGTTCGGACCATGAGGACTGATTACCAGACACATAACATCTGAGATATTGTTCAAGAGACTGGTTCACCCTTTCAGTTTGACCGTTGGTTTGGGGGTGATAAGCAGTGGAAAACGATAACTCAATCCCTACCAAAGAACAGAAAGCACGCCAAAACTTCGAGACAAACTGAACCCCCCTGTCATAAACTATATTTTCAGGAAAACCATGTGACCTAAAAATATGAGTAACGAATAGATCAGCCAAGGTTTTAGCAGAAGGGAGGTGTGGAAGGGGAATAAAATGGCCCATCTTACTGAACCTATCCACCACCACCCAAATCACAGTTTTCCCTTGGGAAGGGGGCAAATCCACAATGAAGTCCATCGAAAGATGGGACCAAGGTTTCTCTGGAATAGGTAAAGGAATTAACAGACCCTGGGAGGAGTTATGAGATGATTTTGACCTTTGGCAAATCGGACAGGAGTTAACAAAGGCCTTAGCATCCTGTTTGAAAGAAAACCTCAAGACATAGCAGGATAACAGAGACACCGTCTTAGTGATGCCCGGATGCCCCGCCATCTTAGAATCATGAACCTCGTTTAACACTTGTTCCCTTAACTCCTGAGGAACAAACAACATCCAAGAGGGAGTATCTACCAGAGCAGACGATTGAACAGGGGACAGTGAGGAGGAAAGATCAGACTCAAGCGCTGCTACAATTACTTCCCTGGGGAGGATAGGGATGCACTTGCTAGACTCTGAGGAATCGGACAAGAAGCTTCTAGAGAGTACATCCGCTTTGGTATTTTTTGAACCGGGTCTAAACGTAAGAGAGAAATTGAACCTGGTGAAAAACAGCGCCCATCTAGCCTGTCTTGGATTTAGTCGTTTGGCCGACTCAATGTACAGATGTACAGTAACGTTTTGCTCCCTCCAGCAGATGCCGCCATTCCTCAAAGGCCCATTTGATAGCCAACAATTCTCTATTTCCGATGTCATAATTGATCTCAGCAGGAGAAAATTTCTTAGAGAAAAATGCACAGGGATGCACTTTGTTGGATATCGGATGCCTTTGAGAAAGGACTGCCCCTGCCCCAACTTCAGAAGCATCTACCTCTACAATAAAAGGAAGTGCAGTGTCGGGGTGTCGAAGAATGGGGACAGAACTGAATTCCTTTTAAAAGCTTGTACAGCTTCAGGAGACCAAATGCTGGGGTCAGCACCCTTTTTAGTCAAATCAGTAATGGGGGCCACAATCAGGGAAAATTTTTTGATAAACTGACGATTATAGTTTGCAAACCCTAGGAACCTTTGGGTTGTACACAATGATTGGAGTTGGGTCCAATCCAGTACAGCTCTCACCTTGCCTGGATCCATCTCAAGACCCTTGCTGGAAATATTAAACCCCAAAAACTGAACGGACGTAACTTCAAATATACATTTCTCCAGTTTTGCATAAAGACTATTTTCCCTGAGTCTGCACAAAACCTCCCGAACATGATTTCTATGTTCACCCAGATTAGAAGAGAAAATTAAAATATCGTCAAGATAGACCACTACGAATATTCCCAGCAGGTCCCGAAAGATGTCATTGACAAATTCTTGGAACATTGCGGGTGCGTTACAGAGGCCAAAGGGCATTACAAGATATTTGGCGTGGCCTTCCCTGGTGTTAAATGCAGTCTTCCACTCATCCCCCTCCCTAATACATATGAGGTTATAAGCACCCCTAAACCTGGTCAAATAATTCAGAAATTAAAGGGAGGGGATAACGTTTTTTTATGGCGATCTTATTGAGACCCCTATAATCTATACAGGGGCGAAGACCACCATCTTTTTTCCCAACAAAAAAGAAGCCCGCCCCCGCAGGGGAACTAGAAGGCCTGATGAACCCTCTTTCAAGGTTTTCCTTTATATACTCTTTCATTGCCTGGGCCTCCGGCAAGGAAAGAGGGTATGTTCTACCCCGAGGGGGGGGGTAGACCCAGGAATTAGATCAATTGGGCTGTCATACTGCCTGTGAGGGGGTAAAGTCTCCGCACCTTTCTTAGAAAATACATCAGCAATGTCAGAGTAAGCTGCAGGTAATCCCTCAAGAACAGTGGCTGCCACTACAGAGGAGATACAGGACCCTTGGCACTTTAGGCCCCAACTAAGAACCTCCCTGGTTGCCCAATCGATATGTGGGTTGTGTTTTTGCAACCACGGCAACCCCAATATAAGAGGAGCAGAAGCACCTTCAATGATGTAAGAAGGTATTTCCTCACAATGTGAGTTGTTAATACTAATAGACAAAGAGATGGTCTTCTTAGATACTACACCCGACCCTAGGGGTCTTTTGTCCACCGCTAATATTCTCAGGGGAGGAATTAAGGGAACCAAGGAAATATTGTGTTTGGCTGCGAAAGCAGCATCCAAAAAATTCCCTTCCGCCCCAGAGTCAACAAAAGCAGATACCTGAATTGAGCCAGAAGGCCAGGTAAGTTTGACCAATAACAACACTTTGGAGGCAGATAGGGGAGAGGAAACTCCTGCACCCAAATGGAGCTCCCCTTCTCCATTTAGGCTTGGGAGTTTCCCGGCCTCAAAGGACATTGGTTTAAGAAATGACCCTTCCCTCCACAGTATATACAAAGACCCAAAGAATAATTGCGTGCCTTTTCCTCAGGAGTTAAACGAGAGTTACCTAACTGCAAGGCTCTTCCAGAGGTAAAGGTGCAGGGGGCTTTATACTGGTAACCAAGTTAGATTTCAGATTGGTAACCCCAGAAAAATTTGAAGGACACCTTTCACCCCTTCTCTCTCTCTGTTTCCTATCTACCTGGATGGCAAGGGACATGAGGTCATCCAGATTGGAAGATAAGGGGTAATTCACAAGGCTGTCCTTGATAGAGTCAGATATCCCAATACGGAACTGGCTACGTAGAGCCACATCGTTCCACCCAGTTTCTACTGCCCACCGGCGGAACTCGGTGCAATACACCTCCGCATCCCGTTTTCCCTGGCGTAATTTACGAATCGTGGAATCGGCTGATGATGCGCGATCCGGGTCACCGTAAAGAATTGCCATGGAGTTAAAAAAAAGCATTGAGGGAATAACGGGCAGGATCGGAGGCTGGCAGTCTGAGAGCCCAAATTTGGGGATCACCCTGGAGCAGGGCCATGACAAACCTTACTTTCTCCTCACCCGTTGCAAAGGAGTGAGGAAAGAAGCTAGGGTATAATTTACATGCCTCATTAAAGATGAAAAATTTGGTTCTGTCCCCACTGAATTTTTCTGGGAACACAATTTTGGGTTCTGGGGCTTAACTGAGTTACCCCACATGGCAGGAGAACCCACAGAAGAAGATGAACCAGGAACAGGCAGCTGCTGAGGGGCTTGCGGAGTCTCCAGCTGGCGGGTTAGGTTGTGAAAACCCTGCAGGAGATAGTTCTGTTTCCGCTCGTGGTCCTCCATGCGCTGTAGCAAAGTGGTAAGGAGCGCTTCAGTGGTAGTTGGAGGAATTGTAGCAGAAGGAGCTTCAGCAGTTTCGTGACCGTTGTCTTCCATGGCCCGTGATAATGTCACGGTCGGCACCCAACACCAGAACAAACACCAGGCACCCTGGTCTCGGCTCGTGCTTCACCAGTAGTGTGACCGCCTTTGGGCCTCGGGAGGAGCCCTCGGCTTACTTGGATGCCACCTGGACTTAAACGAGAGGTGCAAGATGAGGGTTCTGGATAGGCAGAGGGGCACGACTGTAGATAGAGCCTTTAAGGCCAAAGGTCACGGTACAAGCAGGATAGGCGAATTCGTGGTCAGACAGGCAGAATCGAGGCAAGTAGATAGCAGGATCGTCAGACAAGCAAGGGTCAAACCAGGTAATCAATCAGATGGGATGAGGCAGAATCGGAATCAAACAACAGGCAGGAGTCAAACCAGGAAGTCAATCAGGAGGGACAGATGGAATCGGAGTCGGTTTCAGGCAAGGGTCAGGTTACGGAAGTCAGAGAAGTCAAAAGCCAGGCCGGGTCAAAACAGAATTCAGGCAAACAGGTACTAGCACAAGGCTCAGGAACCACCAGGAAACTAATCCTATCAAGGGCAACAAATAGAGTGTAATGGCCCTTTAAATACACATAAGGCCTTGCGTCATTGCGCGCTGACGTCATGCGTCAGCGCGCCTTTAAAAGGAACAGAGGCGGGCCGCGCGTGCCCTTAACAGAACAGCGCATCAAGAGGAAGACCGGCGTGGCGGGCGTCCCCGCCACTAGACCACCAGAGTAAGTTACTGTTGAAACTGTTACTTTGCTGGCTTATAAGGACAGTTCAAGGTCAACTAATGAGATTATTAAGGAATACAAGGCATAAATTACTTTGACTTCAAGGAATAGTGACTGTTTTTCAAGTATTCCTCTTGGACTATACAATGTTATTGTTGCATCTTCTCGCTTTTTTGTCTTACAGGCTTCTGTAGAAGATGCAGCGTTTAACAGTTAGCCAATATTATGTTTGTTCTCAAATGAACATGCATATTTTATGTTGATATATATAAAGCGTTTTAACTAGATATGTAATAGTTATATAATAGTGGTATCTACATATACCAGACGGGGAGTGTGCCACCCACTGGGCTTATATAGCTCTTTACATTATTTACAATATACTATTGATAGCCCAATCTTATATTTTCTGTTTAGTTTACTTCATTTAGAGTCATGTAGCCATTTAACTTGCTAGCTTCACCCAACTCATGTTGTGTGGGCAGCCGTTACCTTCCTTCAGAGTGGCAGCCATTTTCTACCTTGTTCAGCCTAGGGTGAGAAGGTATTCTGTTTCTACCTCAAGAATACATTCTTTTGGATTACGATTTCTTGTATCAATTCATGAGAAAAGGTCAAGGAATTAAAGCTCATCTAAGGCTGTGTTCTTTTGAGTAAGCTACTATCAAATGTAAGTTCCATCCATTTCCTACCATGATTTACTGGAGGCAGAATACTGCCTATATGCTGAGAAGCATCAAAGGTGGTAGTAAGAGGAGTTTTAATAAGTACCATTATCTCTGCTAAAAAAACAAGTGAAAAGAAGGTAGGTGAATAAAAATTAGCCTTCATTTCAGTCAATTTGTTTAAATTGATTTATCAGCCAAAATGTTCCCTTTTTTTGGTGAATGCACCAAAAATGGTCCCTGTAACTTGATTTAGGAAATTAAACAGAGACTTCATTTATCTGGGCAGACTCCCAGCCAAGACTTTCTTATAGAACCTTAACTGCACCAGTTATGACTGGTGGGCTTGGCTTGCCAGATATGCAGATTTATTTTACAGCCTCTCAGTTGTTATATGTGCATTCATGGCTTCATTATGATAGGAATGATCCCTTACAGATTCAGGGGGGAGCTATCCCCATTATGTTCTACAGAGCTTATCTGCTATCTGCTGGGTAATCTGAACCCTTTCTCCTTTGAATGGCTGCCCCCATTGTTACACAGCAGCTTATTTATATAACCAATAGTAATGTTTCTGAAGCAAACACACTAGTTTTATCAGTGCAGGGCAACACTGCATTCTATATTTATTACTTAAAAACAATTTCAGTTTTTGATGTTACTTTAAATTGTTTATAGATTGGATTCCAAATACTGGACAGCATTGGGAATGCTGACAGTAGAGGATCTAGTGAGATGGAACCAGAGATTACCAGTGTTTAATCATACCACTTTAGATGCATTTCGGGATCATCAGTTGCTTTGTGCAAGCTCAATTTGGTTGTGAAGTAAAAGTAAATGTACAATATCCTGAATTTGAGAAAATACTTGTAGAAGCCCAAAAGACCAAATTGGCTAAGTTATATAAATCAAGTAATAAAATGCCAGGAAGCTCCATTTAGAAGTTTGTTGCCGAAATGGTAATGATATATTTCAGTGTTAGATGAAGAGACCTGGGGGGCCTATATTAACTCTTTATACAAGAGATTAATTTTTCTTAGTGATAAATGAATGTCTAAAATGTATTCATCCGTATTATTACTCGCCTCACTCACTTGCTAGGATGTATCCATCCAGGAGCGATGATTGCCCTAGGTGTGATGTATGAAATGCTGATTTTTTTTTTCCATTTAATTTATAGTAGTGGCAAAGTTATGATTTATTGGAGGGAGGTAGTTTAATACATTTCTGAAATTAAGAATATTAGACCAGTTAGACTTATTTAGTTAGTCAGTTAGTCAGTTAGTTATTTATACTTTTTTTTAACCCTTTGAAGCTTATGCCACATTTGTTTTAGGGTAGGCTCAGGACAATGGAGGATCTCTTTTGTCTTTATTTAGCTTCCTTGCACATTTTTCTGTCTAAATAATTTTTATAGGTTTTCAGTTTTTATAATAAACTCTGGTACATTATATGATAATGTGAAGATCATATACTGAAAAATAGAATCCGACTTCCGGTTCGGCACCTGACAGGAATGGAGGCTTAGGGATCGAGCGCTGCTGTCTAGTGGGAAAATCTACAATTTGTAGCCTGCATTTTACCTCAACAGAGTCGGAGTAGGTGGGAGAGGTTCCTGGTCACTGTCGAAAATCATACTTCTGGGTACTTAACGGCAAGGAGCTGAATAAAGAGTTTTAGTGCGTTTCCTGAGGTACCTGATGTGTGCAAATTGCGACCCAGTGACACTGTTAATGCTGGCTGGCCACTCTCCTCTCTTATACTGTGGTGCAGTGGGGGAGGACTGCCCTTGTCTCAGTCTTAAATCAATCTGTGCCCTGTGTATTAAAATTCCAGTAGCTAACTGGTAAATACTTTGGGGCCATCTGCTGGGCTTTATACATTTCGGGTGGCTGCAAACTACAATTTTTCATCTCTTCTCTGCTGCCTCAGGGTTACCTCATATCATCCCTACTTCAGTACCAGATACAATTGGGACTAAGCTTTTCAGCCTCATTTTTCACTGGTTATTACACCTATACAAATTCTGTAAGTTTGGCACCTAGTTCTCTTGCACTCCCATTTCTATATTTGTGACTACATCTTTCTTGAATCTTGCTTCATACCTCTCACTGAAGAAAAAAATGACGTTTTAGTTCTCATACTCTGGCTATCTGTCCTTTTTCTGAGGCGCCATTATAAGGCGGTGGCTGTATATTTGCCATGCAATGGGAAAGGTGGTACAAATACTTGATTTTTGCCATCTGGCTGTATAACCCTATCCCCAGACCTAATACAAAAATTACACTTTGTGGATAGACAAGGAGTACAGACTATATTGCGCAGGGTTCTTGGTCAGTCTGTATAATGATTAAATTGATACACACAAGTAAAAACAAACACGACATAACTGAGCTCATGACATTGACACAATTTCAACTCTGGTGGGATGTCTTACTGGGTTTAGCCAGATATGAACAGAGACAGTATGATACGTGGGGGACCGCCACAGGCTTGACAGGTACAAAACTCAGTCAATCGGGAACTTTTTATCTCCACACGTATTATAGACAAACCGCCTCCCACTGACTAATCACAAAGTTCATCAGTTGGGAGGACCCAGGGTATTGTGCCTATGTATATGGACAATACTTGCCTCCACTGGCTCTCGCCTTCGGATACATCAGGGCCGGCCTTACTGATACTGTCCATATACTTATATAGATACCTGCCTCCACTGGCTCTCGCCTTCGAATACATCAGGGCCGGCCTTACTGGTACTATATCTGCCGATACTATCTCTGTTTTTCTCCGTCCAGGGTCCCTTCTATTTTATCCAAATCACCCAGAGACGAAGTAACACATAACATAAACAGGCCAACACGCACTCTGGACAGGACATTGGACACACAATACAATACTCAATGACGTCCACGAGGGGAACAACAACCTCAATACTGGTGGGTCTTCTGACTATCACAACTAGGGATAACAGGGACAACCCGTCACGGAGTAGGTGTGCTATCCTACTCCAGCAATTTGCACGCTCCCACGCTTGGGTAGTCGGGGTTTGCTAGCCCCGAAGAAAGACCACTTGTGTCAATCAGCTGCAAATGTACTCATCTCCCACGTCTGGGAGATGTATGATATACACGCTTCTCGGGGTCGACACGTTTGTCCTGGACACTTCTGTCCTTCCCCCCCGTAGCAGACACTGCTTAACACTTTGCTTGGTCCTACGCACAGGACGCCGGGGGGCCGACACGTTTGTCGGGACACGTTTGTCCCTCCCCCCACAAAATGTCAGAAACAATGTATATCCAGTTGTCACCTGTTGTCCGAAGTATTACCCTATCCTTTTATTCTATATTTTCATCCACCAGTAAGCAGTTAATAGACAATAAACATCAACCATAGATTAATAGGCGACAAGATACTCTTATACAGGTCGGGTAAATGGCACCAGGCAAGATTTTACCTGTCTTTGCTGGCTGATAGAAGTCGATATTGGCAACAGACACCATCAGCAGTAGGTACAGGTATGACACAGGCAAGAAACTAATAACATAGGTCTTACCTGTGTCCCGGAGGTGATCAGTCTCCGTCCTTTTCCTCTACTGGGCGACTGTTGTCCTTGGCATCGGCTAGTGGTCAGCCAGAACCTGGTGCCCCACGTTGGGAGCCAATTGTTATGGACAGAAATATGTCCCGAGAGTATCTGTCCCTTCCAAATTGTGGTGAATAAGTTCAGCTAGCTGATAAGCAGGAATGACACTGACACAGACAGTTCAGTATACAAAATGCTTCTTCACACTTTATTGTAAGGTACAAAAGGTTATATAGGCTAGGTGGGGGTTGTTATGACACCCTCCTAAGCTTGCGGTTTCGCTATGTGGCTTCAAATGGAAAAGTACAAACTTCATAGATATAAAAATAGATATCAAACTTCGTAGATATATATCTTGAAATGGGTGGAAATACAACGAAATATAAAGTACAAAGTTCTTATGCGGTTTTAATTTAGCAGTCATCTTCCAGGAACAGCTGCATAGGGGCATGACCACAAGCTGGCGTGACCTTTTAGACCGAGTCTGTTTCTGTGAAGAGGTTTATCTTGATTTCATCCTAGCTAGTATTGATATATGTTTTGCAAATAGCTGAGTAAGGAAATATAGCAGACACACAGTATAATAGGACACACAGTATAACAGTAAAATAGACTTTTTAAATGAGAGCACACAGAATAAACTGACCAGTCCACCACAACACCAGAACAAATGCCAAACACCCTGGTCTTGGCTCGTGATTCACCTGTAGTGTGACCGCCGTTGGCCTCGGGAGGAGCCCTCAGCTACTTGGATGCCACCAGGACTTAAACGAGAGGTGCAAGGTGAGAGGTTCTGGATAAGCAGAGGGGCACGACTGTTAGCAAAGTCTTTGGGCTGAAGTTCAGCCAAACGAAATGCAGTCCCTGGTCCCTCTTTCAACGTCCACGGTGCATGGACCATAGGAGGACGGCACCTCCAACAAATGGTACGTAATAGAATTAATCCAGCACACAAAATCTGCTCAAGGGTTATTACCCGTGTTTAATGTCAAGCCAAACAGGTTACAACGTTTCGGGGGCGTACCCCTTCGTCAGGTGATCTGTGCCTCCCACTTCCACCATTAAATAGGTAAAAAAAAATTTTAAACAACACCCCCATAGTAAGAAAAATTTAAATATCAATCAAGAACAATCAACAGGAATCCTTGGATTATAGTAAAAGTCCAGAGTCCATCCAATAATAAAGATATCCATTATTCAAAGTAAAGTCCAAACCCCTGAAAAGTTTGAAAACATTTGTTCACACATTATTTTGTTACAAGAAAATCTTTTCTAAAAAAACACTCAAAAAATTCTTTAAACAATATAGGAAAGAATTAATCATACCTTTCCTTCTCTAACGAAAAAATTATCAACTTAGGAGAATCTGTAGAAAGATAGAAACAAATTAGCAACATAATTTCAAACCGAATGGTACATTGTTACAAATAAGAGCTCAGGCTAAACTCCTCATTTAACCCCCTCGGTGTCTGAGTTTGCAGCAGCCATATCCAGTAAGCCTCACGTTGTGCCAATCTTATCTTTAGATTTTGGTTCGATGAATGTATTTTTTCTAGCACCTGCCATCTTAGTTGTGATGTCCTATGGCCTGCTTCAAAAAAATGTTGGTATAAAAAAGTTTCCTGCTTTTTCTTTTTATCACTAATTCCCTTAATGTCATCCTTTTTTAGTGGTTTAAAATTTCTTATAGCAGCCTTATGTTCATTTAACCTTATTTTAACCTGTCTACTCGTTTGGCCAATATATGCCAAGCCACAAGGGCACTTTAAACAATAAATTACACCCTGAGAGTTACAGGTATGAAAACCTTTCGTGTTATGTTTTGTACCTTTTTGAGGATGTACCACATAATCCCCCTTAATAATACCAGTACAATGGCCGCAACTAAGACAGGGAAAAGTACCTATCCTGTCAGTGTGTACTTGGTGACATTATTAAAAAGAAGGAGCAGAATGTCTACAAACATTCCTGCCACGTTTATATGAAAACACAGGGGGCAATGTGAACAATTTACCAAATGTAACATCACCTTTTAAGACCTTCCAGTGCTTCAAAATTGTTTTCCTTATATATTTCGCATTAATATCATATGTAGAAATAAAAGGTATGCGTTTATCATTATTAGTAGTTCTAATCTGTTTATGTAAGAGTTTAGTTCGAGGTATCTTACTAACCTCTTCACGAATTTTTAATAGGTTATTTTTATCATAACCCCTTGTGTGAAATTTTTCAATCATCTTTTCAGATTCACATGCATATAATTCATCATCCGATGTAATTCTCCTAACCCTCATTAATTGGCTTTTAGGTAAGCCATTAAAAAGGCTAGGGGCATGGAAACTGGCAGGACTCAATAAATTATTACGGTCAGTAGGTTTTGTAAAAACTGTAGTTTTAAAACCATTATCAGATCGACAAATATCAACATCTAAAAAATGTATGTTGGTAGGATGGTACTCTAGAGTGAATTTTAAAGTGCTATGTGCAGTGTTTAAATATCCAAGGAATTCCAACAATTTCGCCTTGCCACCTTTCCAAAGAAAAAAAGTATCATCCACATAGCGCCAATATGACAAAATATGCGGAGAAAATTTAGAACTGGCAAAGATAAAAGTGTTTTCAAAGTAATCCATAAAAATGTTTGCATAAGCTGGTGACATATTAGCACCCATGGCGCAGCCTTGTGTCTGTAAGAAAAAATTGTTCTGAAAAGAAAAAACATTTTTCGTAAGCACCATCTCCAATAAAGTGCATAAAAAATTAATCTGATGTGTAGGTGTTTTAGTAAGGCCCAGATAAGAACGAACGCACTCTATGCCTTCATTATGCGGGATGGACGTAAACAGATCACATACGTCAAGGGAACACAGGAGGTAATCCTCTAATGGTACAACAATCTCGTCCAAACGTAGCAGGAAATCACCTGTGTCTTGTACACAGTGTTTCAACATTGGAATTATTTCTTGTAGTGCAATGTCAATATAAATAGCAAGAGGCTGTAACAAAGAGCCCACATTACTTACAATAGGGCGCCCAGGTGGATTGATTAGGGACTTGTGGATCTTTGGCAGAAAATAAATGTGTGAGATTTTAGCTTGTTCACGAAACAATAAATTGTAAGTATCTTCTGTGATAATACCCTCCATAACTGCTGAATATAGGAAAATTTTTATTTCATCCCTAAGTTGTAAAGAGGGATCATAATCAATTTTCTCATAATGACAATCATTATTTAACTGGCGAAATGCTTCCTTTTCATAATCACATTTATTTAACACCACAATCCCACCTCCTTTGTCAGCTTTGCAAATCATAATAGAATCATTCTCCTGAAGATTAACCAAAGCCTTCCTCTCTAGGGCCGATATATTTTGTTGATTTTATTGTGGCTATCAACCAAATGCTTTTCAACCTCCATTCTCACTAGAAATTCAAAAGCATCAAGTGAGGGATAATTCCCAGGGGGAACATATGTACTTTTTTGTTGCAATTTACAGGCCAGTTTTTTATTCACCTCATCACTCTTAATACCCACATTTTTATCAGAAAAATGCACCTTTAATTTAAGAGATCGCATAAATTTAAAGAAATCAACCGTAAAATCAAAAGGGGCATTCACATGCATGGGTACAAAATTAAGCCCTTTGTTCAGGACTGATAGTTCTGGTTCAGTCAAAACATATGAGGACAAGTTAAAAACGTTATTCACCTCAGTTTTTGTTGTTTCCTTGCTGCTGGCTGGCGTTTTTTTGCCCCTCCTGGTTCTCTTGTGTTGCTTTGGCGCTGGCCTAAAAAAGCCGTTGAGGATTGTGCAGAGGTGCCAGAAATAGAATCTGAATCCGAGGATTGTTGCGAGTAGGCTCCTTCCAAGTCCCCTGTTGATCTGGGCTGTCTTGTATATTGGGCCTTCCTTGTCGTTTTCCATGTATACACCTCCCCCCTCTCGTAATCTTTTGTATCTCTTTTGAATTTGCGCAATTTGGATTGAAGGATTTCCTGTTCGAGTGTGTCTATCCTCACCTGGAGCTCTGCAAGTGTCGTTTTGACAGTGTTCATCGTATCCTTGGCCTTGAGTTCCTCCTCTGCTGCATGTATTTGCTGGCGAGTTTCCCGTAAGCCGTTTTGCAGCTGCTGCACAGTGAGAGTGATTAGATCGAGGCTGCACTTGTTTAGAATACTCTGCCATCTGGAGACAAAATCCTTTTCCTCCCGGAACAATCCTGGTTTTATGTGCAGTCTTAACCCCCGAGGTATTCTCTGTACCTTTGCATATTCGGACAGAGTAGAGGAGTGCAGTGTCCATGCTACCTCTCTCCTCTTCAGCCTTTCGAGATGACGCAAGATTTCAGCGTCGCCTGCCGGTGTTATCGAAGGTAATGCTTGTGCGGCGTTCAATATCCTTTTCCTTTCCGCCTCAGTAAAGCTGAAAGTATCAGCGCGTTGGTCAGTTGAGGCGGAAACATCGGCAAATGACATCACGTAGGGGACACACACGAGGGTGCAAATACTGCTGCCGTAGTAGAAACGAACTTCAGCCAAACGAAATGCAGATGCACACCTGGTCCCTCTTTCAACGTCCACGGTGCATGGACCATAGGAGGACAGCACCTCCAACAAATGGTACGTAATAGAATTAATCCAGCACACGAAATCTGCTCAAGGGTTATTACCCGTGTTTAATGTCAAGCCAAACAGGTTACAACGTTTCGGGGGCGTACACCCCCATAGTAAGAAAAATTTAAATATCAATCAAGAATATCTTGATTGATATTTAAATTTTTCTTACTATGGGGGTGTTGTTTAAATTTTTTTTTTACCTATTTAATGGTGGAAGTGGGAGGCACAGATCACCTGACGAAGGGGTACGCCCCCGAAACGTTGTAACCTGTTTGGCTTGACATTAAACACGGGTAATAACCCTTGAGCAGATTTCGTGTGCTGGATTAATTCTATTACGTACTCTTTGGGCTGAAGGTCATGGTACAAGGTGGTAGAAAGAATTGTAGTCGGAACTGGCCGGATCGAGGCAGGCAGAAAGTGAGCGTTAACAAATCAGGCCGGGTCTGGGCAGGCAGCGTTCAAAGCAAGGTCAGGCAGGCAAGGGTCAAAACCGGGATATCAATCAGAGGGATACGGCAGAAGAGGTAGTCAAAATTCAGGCAATGGATCAGGATACAGAGGTCAGAATCGTTAGGAACAGGCAGGGGTCTGTCAGGGGCCTACCAGGCTCCCAGTGGGGGAGTCAGGACCAAGGAGGTAAAAGTTCAGGCACAAAGTACAGGCAAGGGTTAATGCAGGTTCAAGGTCAAAGTCCAGGCAAAGGTTCAATGGCAGGCAGAAAGGCACAGAATCAAAAGTCCAGGCAGAGGTCAAAAAGGCAGGCAGCATACAACAATGTCAAAAGTCCAGGCAGGGTCAAGTTCAAAGAATAAACGGTAATAATAACACCCAGGTACTCACAGAAAATAAGACCTATCATCGGGCATTGAACCGGCGTCTCTGGCGTCCCTTTATTTTGAATTTGGCACCAGTTACGTCATCACGCCGGTATCCTGACGCCGGCGTCTCTGCGCCCACGTGGGGATCCTGGGTGCCGCCATCTTGGGGAAGGAAGAGACGCGCCTGCCGGCGCTGCTGCAGGTAAGAGTCCTGACAGTACCCCCTCCCCCACAGGGGGCCTCTGGACCGCTAAGCCTTGGCCTCTGGGGAAACTGCTTGTAGAACTCTTTAACCAAATGAGGGGCATGAACATCAGAATGTTTCTCCCAGGAGCATTCTTCAGGATCAAAACCCTTCCACTTAATAAGGAATTGGAGCGAACCTCTGGAGAGTCTGGAGTTTAAGATTTTTTCCACCTCGTACTCATGTTGACCGTCCACAGAAATAGCAGAAGGAGGAGGCTGGTCAGAAGAGAAGCGATTAGAAATTGCCGGTTTCACCAGGGATACATGGAACACGTTCGGAATTCGTATCTCAGGGGAAAGCTGAATTCTGACAGCCACGGGATAAACAATCTCCACAATGGAGAATGGACCATCAAATCTTGGACCCAACTTGGGAGTAGGCACTCTTAAGTGAATGTTTCTAGTGGATAACCACACCTTGTCACCAACTTTATATAGAGGAGAAGATCTACGTCTCCGATCAGCAAAAGTCTTATGCACCAGAGCACTCTTTTCCAAACTAGATTTGGTTGCAGCCCAAATAGCAGACATATGGGCAGCCTGATCATCTGCAGCAGGGATGTCAGACAAGACGAAGTCTTGAGGGAAGGCTTGAGGATGTTGTCCATACACAGTCATAAACGGTGGAAGTGTGGCATGCATTGTTATGAGCGAATTCCGCCCACGGGAGAAGATCCGACCAATCATCTTGACAAAGGGAGACATGATTCCAAGTGTGCATCAGTAAGTGTGGATCTGGTTGGAGATTTCAGATTTTTCATTCGGGAAAAAGTCTGTTCACAGACATAGGTGCTGCCAAAGATGGTTGCCATTTTGAGTGCATGGTTCCTGAGATTAAGATATGTCTCAGAGGGGAGAGATGCATAGAAATTAGTAAGGCTGCTTGCTTTGAAAATGTCTTTTAGAGAGTCACAATTCTGTAGTTCGGCCAGTTCCATTTGGTAAATCGGATCAACAATTTCAATTTCAACAGAAAATGGGTTCCGGAAAAGCTGTATGTCCTGTTCATGGAGATGAAGCTCTTTAAATCTCTTTTGAAACTCCCTTTGCAACATTTCCAGTGAATCCACACATGTTTTGTTTGGGAATGCAACTGTTGGTTTCTCAGCTAACAGCTTTTGAGTAGAGGGGAGATGGCAGAAATTTTCCTCCTTCACTAGTTTAATGAGGAGGTCCAATTTTACTTCAAATGCTTTCACATGTGAATGCATATCACAGATGAGCTTCCCCTTTCCTTGAAGTTGCACATTGAAACTGTTGAGTAGCTCTGGTACATCTGTCAGAAAAGCAAGGTGCCATTTCCATTCTTCATCTTTAAGCTCTGGTAGTTCTTTGTTTTTTGAAAGCAGAAAATCCGAAATCTGTGGAAGTAAGTCATAAAAACGTTTCAAAACTCTCCCTCGACTCAGCCAACGGACTTCTGTGTGGTACAGAATATCATCATAGGCAACATTCAGCTCAGACAGAAATGCCTGAAACTGTCTGTGGTTTAGTGCATGAGCCCTAATGAAGTTAACACAGGACACCACAACTTTCATGACAGAGTCCCACTTCAGTGATTTACAACACAGCGCTTGTTGGTGGATGAGGCAGTGTATGGCTATTGGACGTGAATGGTTGAGTTGGTCCATTTCTTTGTTAATGCGTCCCACCACTCCTTTCATAGACCCCACCATGCTAGGAGCACCGTCAGTTGTCACACTGGCTAGTTTAGCCCAGTCTAGCTCCAAATCATTCATAGTTTGGCAAACCTTTTCATAGATATCCTCTCCTGTTGTTGTTCCTTTGATGCTTTGCAGTGCAGCAAGCTCCTCTGTGACATCAAAATGATCATTTGTCGCACGAATGAAAATTAGAAGCTGTGCAGAATCACGGACATCATTGCTTTCGTCGAGTGCCAATGAAAAATAGCAAATTTTTTTTGAGGAGTTTTGAAAATTTTGATGCAAATTGTCCCCCATTTCTTCAATCCTTCGTGTAATTGTAGGTCCTGAAAGACTCACTGTTCCAAATAAATCAGCCTTCTCTGGACACATCTCTTTGGCAACAGAAAGAAGACATTCTTTCACAAATTCTCCCTCCACAAATGGTCTGCCAGTGCGGGCTATTAGCTTGGCAACTTGAAAACTTGCTCGCAATGATGAAATATTTATCTCCTTCTGCTTCACAAATGCATTTTGCTGAGTTGTCAATCCATGTTTCAGTTTTAATATCTTGTCTTTTCTCCCTTGTCCGACCAAGCAACCATATTTGTCTTTATGTTTAGTTTCGTAGTGTCGACGCAACTTGTATTCCTTGAACACAGCCACTGAATCCTGGCATAACAGACAAACAGCTCTCTCCTTGCACTGCATGAAAAAGTAATCATAGGTCCATCCTGCACTCAGAGTCAACTTTTCTTTTCCTTGACATAATTGTATTGTTGTCCACCTGTAGAATTTACAGATCCACCATAAGACACTGTGATAATTACATTAAAATAATTATAACAATAACATAGTAAATGAGATGCAGAATTGTTAAAATCAAGAACTGTTGCACATCTCTGCAGAACAACATTATTTCCCTATTAATACTCTGCAGTACTAGGCTGTAGTGTACATGTGGGCATGCACAGAAAGTGCTCTGTACCCAGGATAAAGGTCCTAATGAGGACCGAAACGTTGGAGACAGATACCATGCTTCAATAAAGACAAGATTTTAACAGTTAAAACTTTAATTTAACTAATGGGAGTGCTGGCCTGGAGATAATTGTTATATATATATATATATATATATATATATATATATATATATATATATATATATATATATATATATATATATAGTCACACACACATATAGCTTTATGAACTGCCATTCCATTTAATCAACTTGTAATTCATTGACATTTATTGACTACAAATCCATTGTTACACTTCATTAATCATGTAAAAATAATTAATTCAATAAGCATATAATCAATTTTTAAAACATTCATCGTAAGCACTCCCAGTAAAAAAATCATAGCATACCCAGGGATAAAGAGAGATGGAGATGGGCACCAAAATAAAAAAAATGGGGCAGAAATAGGGCAAACAGAAATTAAGAGAACTCAGGGGTTTAAATGTAAAATTAATGCATTTCATTAATCATGTAAAAATAATTCAGTGAGCATATATAATCAATTTTTAACACATTCATTGTAAGCACTCCCAGTAAGAAAATCATAGCATACCCAGGGATAAAGAGAGATATAAAGATGAGGCAAAGGAGTAGTATGGAGATGGGCAGCAAAATAAATAAAATGGGGCAGAAATAGGGCAAACAGAAATTAAGAGAGCTCTGGGGTTTAATTGTAAAATTAAATTAAAACACTTCATTAATCATGTAAAAATAATTAATTCAGTGAGGAGATGCAAGGGAGAATGTATGGAGATGGGCAATGCAACAAGATTTAAAAAAAAAAAAATGGGGAAGAAATAGAGAAATAGGGCAAACAGAAATTAAGAAACCTTGTAAAATTAAATTAAAGAAGTTGGTGGTGGGCACAGTGTGTGTGTGGGTTTTGGGAATAATTAAGGCCGACATGTTCCCCCAATTCACTTTGCTCACCAGCGCAGTAGAAGAGACAGGAGCAGCAGATTCCGATCAGTTGGCAGAGGAGCAGTAGGTTACTTTTTAGCCTGCAGCCCACCAAAATGCGCAGCCACAGCCTGCCCTAGGATGTCAGGAAAAGCGCCAAATCCAGAGCGCTCCCTCCCTGATGCGCCTCTTGCGCCCCACGCATAGCACGCCTCAGTGACGTCATCAGGGGGCCGACGTGAACATGCGCGCATACATAACTGATGCACCGCTTGTTCAAATGCCCATAGTTAGTCCATAGTGAGGCCAGATTCGAGCTTTCTATATTTTTTTTTTTAAAAATATGGGGCAATTGCCAGCGTGGGCGGGGGCCGGGTAAATGACATTGGAGGGCCGTATCCGGCCCGCGGGCCGTAGTTTGAGGACCCCTGTTCTAGAGAGTGCATCTGCCTTGGTGTTTTTGGAGCCAGGCCTGTAGGTAAGGGAACAATTAAACCGGGTGAAAAATAAAGCCAATCTGGCCTGCCTGGGAATCAGCTGCTTGGCAGACTTGATATATAACAAATTTTTATGGTCAGTGAAAACCGTTATCAAATGCTTAGCCCCCTCCAACAGATGTCGCCATTCCTCAAAGGCCCACTTAACAACCAACAATTCTCTATTCCCGACATCATAATTAGCCTCAGCAGGCGAATTTTTTTTTGAGAAAAAGGCACAAGGGTGTACCTTGTTGGTTGTTGAATGCCTTTGAGAAAGGACTGCCCCCACCCCAACCTCTGAGGCATCAACCTCAACAATTTCTTTAATTACCAGCAGGTCTTTTCAGCTGACACAAGGTCACCCATTCCGATTAGAAGAAAAGAGGTTGCGCCTAAATATTCGGAAGGGGTTTTTTACAGTGAGAGCTGTGAAGATGTGGAATTCTCTACCTGAATCAGTTGTACAGGCTGATACATTAGATAGCTTTAAGAAGGGGTTGGCTGGCTTTTTAGCAAGTGAGGGAATACAGGGTAATGGAAGCTAGCTCATAGTACAAGTTGATCCAGGGACTAGTCGGATTGCCATTTAGGCAGATATATATAAAAATAAAAAGGTTGAACTCAATGAAAGTGTGTCTTTGTTCAACCTTACTTACTATGTTACTATGTTACTATGAATGGAAGTGTGGTGTCAGGGTGACGAAGAATGGGGGCAGACACAAACTCCTCCTTGAGGATTTTGAAGGCTTGAATAGCATTGGGGGACCACATACTCAGATCTGCACCTTTTTTTGTTAAATCAGTAATAGGGGCCACAATCAAGGAAAAGTTTTTAATAAATTGGCGGTAATAGTTGGCAAACCCTAAGAACCTTTGGGTTGCCCACAAACAAAGAGGCTGGGCCGAGTCTAGTACCGCTTTAACTTTCCCAGGATCCATTTCCAGACCCTTACTAGAGATGTTAAACCCCAAAAATTGGACAGACGAGGTTATTTTTCCTCAATAGGGATGTCGCGGACTGTTCGCCGGCGAACATCGGCTGTTCGCGTCCGCCGCAAGTTCACGAACGTCGCACGACGTTCGCCAATAGGCGTTCGCGTCAAAATCGTTCGACCATTCGACCATTCGATCGCTAAAATCGAACGATTTTCGTTCGATTCGAACGATTTTCGTTCGATTCGAACGAAAATCGTTCGATCGAACGATTAAAATCCTTCGATCGTTCGAATCGAACGATTTTCGGATGTTCGAAGTTCGCGAACTGTTCGCAATTTTTGCCGGTGTTCGCGAACGGCGTTCGCGAACACATTATCGGCGGTTCGCTACATCCCTATTCCTCAACCCGAGTAACACCTCCTGCACGTGTTTACGGTGAACACTCAAGTTGGAAGAAAAGATCAGGATATCATCTAGATCAGGGGTCCCCAACCTTTTTTACCCTTGAGCCACATTCAAAAATAAAAAGTGTCGGGGAGCAACACAAGGATTCAAAAAAGTTTATGGGGTGTCAAATAAGGGCTTTGATTTGGTAGCCACTATGTGGACTGGCAGCCTACAGGAGGCTCTGTTTGGCAGTGCACCTGGTTTTTATGCAACCAAAACTTGAAGTCAGGAATTCAAAAATAATCACCTGCTTTGAGGCCACTAAGTGCAACATACAATGGGTTGGTGAGCAACATGTTGCTCGCGAGCTACTGGTTGGAGACCACTGATCTAGATAGACCACTAGGAATAACCCCAGCAGGTCCCGGAAGATGTCATTGACAAATTACTGAAACACTGCGGGGACGTTACAAAGACCAAATGGCACAACTAAATATTCGTAGTGGCCGTCTCTGATGTTAAAGACCGTCTTCCACTCATCCCCTTCCCTGATACGGATGAGGTTATAAGCACCTCTAAGATCAAGCTTGGAATACATTTTGGCATTTTTAACCTGGTCAAATAATTCGTAAATCAGAGGAAGGGGGTAACGATTTTTTATGGTGATCTTGTTAAGACCCCTGCAGTCTATACAAGGGCAAAGACCAATATCAGAGGAGAGGAAGCACCCTCATTAATAAAAAAGGCTAATTCCTCACAGTGCAAGTTGTTGAACACATAGATAAGACTGCAGTCTTCTTGGTTACCAAACCTGACCCCAAGGGTTTTTTGTCAACCACAAAGATTCTCATAGGAGGATTTAGAGAGGTTAAAGGAATATTAAACTTTACTGCGAAGGCAGCATCCAAAAAATTCCCCTCTGCCCCAGAATCCACAAAAGTGGAAACCTTAACAGAGCCCGTAGGCCAGGTTAACATAACTGGTAAAAATCGGGAGAGGAAACTTCTTTATCCAAATGGAGCCCTTCTCCATTTAGGCTTGGAAGTTTCCCGGCCTGTTAGGACATTGATTTAAAAAATTACCTTTTTCCCCACAATAAATGCATAGACCCAAAGATCGCCTGCAAGCCTTTTCCTCAGGAGTAAGATGGGATTTGCCCAGTTGCATGGGTTCTTCCTGAGGTAAAGGCACAGAGGGATTAAGAGGTTTGACATTGGTAACCATATTTGGAAAGAAAGACTTAACATTGGTAACCCCAGAATGAAAGGAAGTACCCTTCTCACCCCTTCTCTCCCTCTGTCTTCTATCTACTTGGATGGCTAGAGACATAAGGTCATCCAGGATAGTAGATAGAGGATAGTTTACAAAGCTGTCTTTGACAGAATCTGAGAGCCCTATCTGGAACTGGCTACGAAGAGCCATGTCGTTCCACCCAGTTTCTACTGCCCATCGGCGGAATTCAGTGCAATACACCTCCGCATCCCATTTTCCCTGGTGTAATTTACGAATCACGGAATCGGCAGGATCACCCTGTAATAGGGTCATTACTAACCTCACTTTTTCCTTGCCAGTAGCGAAAGACTGAGGAAAGAAGCTGAGGTATAATTTGCATGCCTCCTGGAACACAAAAAATTTTGATCTATCCCCATTAAATTTTTTCGGGAAAGACAATTTTGGGTTCATGGGTTTTTAATACGTTACCCATCATGGCAGAAGAACCCACTGGAACGGCCATAGGAGGGATGACTACTGGAGCTGGAGACTGTAAAGAAGTATCCAGTCGGCGGGTCAGATTATGGAAGCCTTGCATCAAATAATCCTGCTTCCGCTCGTGGTGCGCTGTAGCAGAGTGGTGAGGAGCGCTTCAGTAGTGGAAGGAGTAGTGGCAGCAGTGGCCTGACCTTCTTCATCCATGGCAGTTATAATGAAACGTTGGCACCCTGAATCTAGAACCAATGCCAAGCACCCTGGTCTCGGCTCGTGCTTCTGCCTGTAGCAGCCGCCTTTGGCCTCGGGAGGAGCCCTCAGCTACTCAGATGCCGCCAGGTCTTAAAATGAGAGGTGCAAGACGAAAGGTTCTGAACAAGCGAAGGGGCACAACTGTAGGTAAAGTCTTTGGGCAGAAGGTCATGGTACAAGACGTTAGGCAATAGAGTAGTCAGATCAGGCCGGGTCGGGGCAGGCAGAGAATAAACGTAGTCAGGCAGTCAAGGGTCAAACCAGGAAGTCAATCAGAGGGGTTAAGCAGAAGAGGTAGCCGGTATTCAGACAAGGGTCAGGATCCAGAGGTCAGAATAGTCAAAAGCCAGGCAGGGGTCACAACAGGAATCAAACAGGTTCAAAACAGATTAGCAAAAGCTCAAATAGCACCAGGAACAAACTCCTATAACGGGCAATGTCTGGAAGCCCTTTTAGGCTATTTATACTTTTTATATTTCAATACTTTTTATAAATCAATACATTTCATGTTAAAACCTTAGCATTTGTGGATGATTTATTATTAGTTGTTCAGAATGCTAACAATTTACTCCCCGATATCTTTAACTTGTTACATAAATCTGGCACTTTTTCAGGTTACAAAATTAACATTCATAAAACTGAGATTATGAACATCAGTGCTATTTTATCTAGTGCCTTATTTAAGAACCTGAGACTTGACTTTCCAAAATCACAGCTTAAATACTTGGGGCTAATTTTTCCCAAAGACTTGAGGAACCTTTATTCACTAAACATTATGCCTGCCATAAAGTATTATCTCTTTGCCATAAATGGAATACCCCTCTTAATCTAAAAGGAAAGATAGCTTTATTCAAGATGTTGATATTTCCCAAATTAATCTATCCATTAACAAACTTGCCGATTTTAATTAAACATAATGACATTAAGAAACTGGATTCAGTACTGAATAGTTTTATATGGAGTGGTAAGAAACCTAAAATTGCCCTATTCAAATTGCAAGGCCCCTATGCTTTAGGTGGCCTAAAATAACCTAATTTCAGAATCTTTAATTTAGCTGCAATTACTAGATACCTCTTACATCACCAATTGTTCCTTCAGTGTCTCCTATACAATGGAGTATCATCTTCTCCCCTACCTCTTTCTGTTGGTCCCAGGACAGAGCCTTGAGGAACTCCATTACTATTCTCCCTCTATACTTCCTCCCTTGGCAAATTAATAAATTCGTATGGTTTTCACTACCACCTCTATGCTGACGATACACAGATCTATCTCTCATCTTCCGATCTCAACCCAGAACTCCTAACTCGCGTCTCCTCCTGCCTGTCCACTATCTCTACCTGGATGTCGCAACGCTACCTTAAATTAAACCTCTCTAAAACTGGAAATGGTTCTCTTTCCTCCAACTAACACCACTAGCATCCCCGAAGTATCCATCATAGTTAACAATTCCACTATCACCCCCTCTCCCCAGGCCCGGTGCCTTGGGGTTATCCTAGATTCTGCCCTGTCATTCACTCCTCATATGCAGTCACTTATTAAATCATGTCACTTTCACCTAAGGAACATATCCAAAATACGATCATTTATCACCCAAGACACTGCCAAAATTCTTATTCATTCTCTCATCATATCGCGTCTAGACTACTGTAACTCTCTTTTAATTGGCCTCCCCCTCCAGAGACTGTCACCTCTCCAGTCCATAATGAACACTGCTGCGAGGCTCATACACCTCAGCAACCGCTCCTCCTCTGCCTCGCCATTCTGCCAATCCCTGCACTGGCTTCCGTTACCTTTCAGAATCAAATTCAAATTAATGACACTGACTTTCAAAGCACTTCATAACTCTGCCCCACCCTACATCTCTGAACTCATCTCTATATACTCACCCACTCGCTTACTACGCTCCTCTACTGACCTACTACTCAACTCTTCTCTCATTACCTCCTCACATGCTCGCATTCAAGACTTTGCAAGGGCTGCACCCCTCCTCTGGAACGTTCTCCCACGGTCTGTCCGACTTTCTCCCAACCTTTCTGCTTTCAAGAAATCTCTGAAAACGCACTTCTTTCGAGAAGCCTACCCTCACTCTGCTTAACTACCAAACGCAACACCACATACAATACCACATTTCTCACCCACTTAATTCGATCTTGCCCACTCCCACACCTTGTGTATTACTCCCTTCCCTTTAGACTGTATGCCTATGCATAGGGCCTTCCTCACCTTTTTGTACCTGTATTGATTGTGATGTTTGTTACTCCATATATTCTATGTATGTAATTCATGTGATGTAGTTGTATAATCACATTTACTTTACAGTGCTACGCAATATGTTGGCGCTATATAAATACATGTTAATAATAATAATAATAATAATAAATACCTTATTGAGTGGACGTTTAAAGGAGACAAATTTACAAATCATGCTCTTGAAGTTTTTCCCACATTCACCTCCCACATTTTAAAAATCCTCCATTTCAAATGGAAGGATGTTCATTTTGAATGTAAAGTAAACCCTCTATTTAGGGACTCAATTTTTACATGGAAAGTGCTATTCTCCAGTCACAGTTTTAATCATATGCAGACTCCTTTCATGTCAATTCATCTCCTTTGGAAAAACTCACAACCCGGATACTCCTCCTTGCTTTCCCTCTCTAAAAAACGCCATCCTCTTATGATTAGAGACTTCAAGGATCCTACTAATGGGAACCTTCTTTCTTGGGCAGTTTTAAAAAGACAACTTGGTTTGAAAATAGGAGATCACTTTCTCTATATTATTGTAAACAGCGCTTTTCTTTCAGTTGCCAACAAAAACCTCTATGATATTCAGAAACATTGGTTAGCTGAGGAGCTGGCTAAAATAGAAGATAACTGGGGGATCTTAAATATAGATTATAAAACATGGAAACGTTGGTGTCCCCCATTTAGAATAATGCACCCTATTAAAGATGCAGCTTTAAAATTGACAAATTATTTACATTGTGTAATTACCCATTTCCCAATTGTCCTCTTCTATTACAAAATTTAACAAGCATTTTACCTCAGAGGACTAGAGAGTCCAGCATTTCAAACTGATCCATCTGGGATACGGGAAGCTTTTTCACAAAGGTAAGGGATTGGGTCATGTCTCATTTTGCCCAAAATGTAAGCATGAGAATGTAGACCTGTACCATTACTTTTGGAGTTGTCCCCAGATTAAGTTGGTGTAACAAAGTCTCACCCTGGTGGTCTAGTGGGGGGACGGCAGGGACGCCTGCCGCCCCCTAGGCGGGGACGCCCGCCACGCCGCGATGCTCCTCTTCTTGCGCCGGCTCTTCCTTAGTGCGCGCGCGCACTTCCGGATTTAAAGGCGCATGCACGCTGGCGTAATGACGTCAGCGTGCAATGACGCCAAATTTAAAAGTATTAAAGGGGTATTCCCACTGTTTGTCATTGCCCGTGATAGGATTGAATTTCCTGGTGCTCCTGAGCCTTGTGCTAATCTGTCTGTTATCTTCTGAACCTGTTTTGACCCCTGCCTGGCTATTTTGACTATTCTTACTTCTGGATCCTGACCTTTGCCTGCTTTCGACAACGCTTCTGTTTAACCCCTTGTTTGATCACCCGGTTTTGACCCTTTGCCTGTTTGACGATCCTTGCTATCTACCTGCCTCGACCCAGCCTGCCTGACTACGATTCTGCCTAATCCTTTGTACTGTGACCTTCGACCCAAAAAGACTCTGCTAACAGCCGTGCCCCTTTGCTAGCCAGAAGATCTCGCCTTACACCCCTCGTTAAATCCAGGTGGCACCCAAGTAAGCTGAGGGCTCCTCCCGAAGCCCAACGGTGGTCACACTACTGGTGAAGCCGAGACCAGGGTACTTGGCACTTGTTCTGGTATTGGGTGCCGGCCGTGACAGTTGGTCTGGCAAAGACTAAAAGACTTCATTAGTTCAAAGTTGAAAATATGCTTTAATTTCTCTCCAGCTTATGTCCTCTTAAATATTGTCTCACCTTTCTCTAAATCAATGCAATGCCAATGTTAAAATGTTAGCCAACTTAATACTTTGTTGTGTTGCTGCTACAAAAAAAACTTTACTCTTATATTGGCTTTTAAAATCTTCCCCCTCCATGAAAGATATTTTATCAGCTGTTTTTGCCCATATTGCTTCTTGCCAACACAATTGATTAATTGTGTTGGCCAAAAGCAATATGAGCAAAAACAGTTGAACCACATTTAAAGCGCAAATTCATGGATGACTGGTCTCCTTTTTTCAAACTAATTGATCCTGGTCAAAAAACTAAAGTCTACAAATCTAAATATATTGAAATGTAAGGTGGCTTTATCAGTTCATGAATATTTTGGATACTCGATGCTGCCATTTTTGCTGATAATTCTGTTTACATAAATTAGTAAATCCACTGAGTGAAGTTTGGTTTATTATTGTTTCTTATTTTAGTCAAATTGGAGGTAGAAGCCAGTGAACATTAATTGTAAGCATGCTGGAGACCTCTAGTGACCAAAGAGAGGTATAGCCATATACTTAATAAATTCTCCAAAGCATGCTAATAAGTAAAAAAATACTTTATTTACATCAGTTATTAAAAAACATAAGAGATAACCCCTCTAGCGCCTAACGCGTTTCATGCTTACCCAGCACTTAGTCATAGGCAGAATCCCTGGATAGAGCCCCTGAGTTGATGTTGCACCAGTGTTAGGGAACTGAGTGTTTAGGTGTAGGTTTCGATAGACAGACCCTACAGTGGAAGCTTGGGCACTGTACATTTGGTCACAGCAAACCCCTTAGAATAAAGACGGCCATGTTGTATAGAAATAAGACAGACTAGCCTTACCAGATGTTTTTGTTAACACAGAGCTGCAATATTAAATAGAATCAGAGATTGGTTTCATAATTTAGAGGATAAAGCATGAATTGAAATTGAAGAGCAATCTACATTAACTGACCTTATTCATTTGCCATGGGTTGATAAACTACACCGCAGAATAATACTTGGCTCTCACCCACTACCAAACTATACCTTTGAAGTCTGGGGTTCCCTGAAAGAAAGACTGGCCAAATTGTGGATGTTCACGCTGGAGAAGAGGCATTTAAGGGGTGATATGATAACTATGTATAAATATATAAGGGGATCATATAATAATCTCTCTAATGCTTTATCTACTAGTAGGTCTTTCCAGCTGACACAAGGTCACCCATTCCAATTAGAAGAAAGGAGTTTCTGCCTAAATATTCGGAAGGGTTTTTTTTCTTTACAGTGAGAGCTGTAAATATGTATAATTCTCTTCCTGAATCAGTTGTACAGACTGATACATTAGATAGCTTTAAGAAGGAGTTGGGTGGGAAGTGAGGGAATACAGGGTTATGGAAGATCACTCATAGTACAAGTTGATCCAAGGACTAGTCTGATTGTCATTCTGGAGTCAGGAAGGAAATTTTTCCCCTCTGAGGCAAATTAGAGGGGCTTTAAAGGGTGATTCACCTTCAAGTTAACTTTTTTTTTTCAAGTTTTTTTTTTTTCAATTGGTCTTCATTATTTATTTTTTAATGTTGCTGGCTTTCTGCCGCCAGTAGCAGCCTCAGCAGAAGAAGAAGCACCCACCAATGTCCCCCACGGCCTGCTGATGTTCCTTTTCCTTTGGGGTTGCTGTGGAGGTCATCGTGCACCTGGGAGTATAATCCGGCCCTACTGTTCGTTGCCTAGGTGGGGTGGCTACTGATTTGAAGCTTTCCGCAGCCAGCCACAGCCAGCAGCAGCCTCAGCAGAAGAGGAGTCACCCACCGATGACCCAGCAGCAGCAACCCCCCTAGGCAATGAGCAGTGGGGCTGAATTGTCCTCCCAGGTGCAACCCCCACAGCGACTCCAAAGGAGCAAGAACATCAGCAGGACGTGGGGGTCATTGGTGGGCGCCTCCTCTTTTGCTAAACAGCAGCCAACCCCCTTAGGCAATGAGCAGTGGGGCTGGATTCTTCTTACACATGGTCATGATGACTCCACGACGACCCCCAATGCAGCACCAAAATCACCAACTGCTGGTGTGATGTTTATATGGACAGAGTCACATCACCTGATCACTGAACTCAACAAAACTGAGCTATTGCCAGTCAGGAACTGTCATCCCTTTCCAACTGTCCAATCCCAGTGAGAGGCTGCCCCTGAGGGTAGGGAAAGACAATGTGGAAGTGACATCTCCCTGAGAGAGAAAGTGGGTGGAGTTGTTGCACAGAGCAGGAGCACGGGTGGCTTCCGCCTGTGCTGCACAGAGACACATACCAGTTTGACAGTGGGAACTGGTGGTTATTCAGGTCAGTGCCAGTTATGGGCTGCCCCATAAAGCCCACACATCATCCCAGTGTGAGAGCAGAATAAGAGCAAAGTGCTGCATTTCCCCTGGCCTTCATCTACATATCACTCTCTGGCATTTCTACTACCAGCACCAAATGTGACTGTCTGTGCCGGCACACTGCACTGCCCTGTGCTTTGCATATCTTGAAGAGAGACGGTGGAACTATATTGTGTTCTCTATGGAACTATACTGTGCAGCCTGTACATGTGCTGGATTATGTCAGTGTGAAATGACTTGCTGCCCCCCTGTGGTAACTGATTAGAACCTACACCTCATGTTCACCATTATCACCAGCTAAACAGTGAATCTATTGCTGCATCACTGTGAGTGGTTCCAACAGCTTCAACTTCCTAATAACCACCCAAGGAGACTAACGTGTGGATTCTAAATTGTTGTTGCCACTATTTTGACAAATACATGTTGGGATGCGTTATTCATGCCACTGTTATCAAGTCACCAATAGTTACATTTAGTTCACATGTTTCTACCACTCTTTTCAAGCATTTGAGTTACCTGCTGATGAGTCTCTAAAGGGTAACTTCACACTGGTGGCAGCGGTGGGAATAGATCCTCCAGAAGATCGTCCCAGAGTAAACCAGGTAGAAATGGAACGTGAACTTACTGAACTGCACTCTCCAATCCTAAAAAGCTTACATAGCCGAGAAATTTATCCCGAAGGACTCACAAAGGGCCAGATGGCTGCACTAATAGCACAACACACCAGGAATCATTGGTCAAACCAACCAGATGTGGCAGATTAATTGTTGACGCATGAAATAGAGTACCTAACTTCTCAGTTGACTGCAGTTCAACCTCAACAGGGATCAACCCCACAACTGGTCAACAATAAAGATCTGTAGTCAGAAGCCTCAGCTCAAGGTATTCCTCTCAAACCATTTAAGGAAGATCTTACCATAATCCGTTATCATTCACGGCTGGCTGCTGGGGTGCTGATCCCACTGGGGCTGAGCGCCTGAAACTGCTGGAACTAACCATCCAAGAGGGCCAAGGTGGCCTCAGCACCAAACTTTTCATCTGACCAAAGGAATCCCCGTCAGGAGATCAGTTATGCAAATTAAAAGCCGGTAGTAAAACGTACCCATGCTGCTTTTCCATCTTTTGATGATTGCAGAGAAAATATTGATGGGTATTTGAAAACTTTTGAGATTATGTGTGAGGACTATGCAGTTTCCAAAACTGAGTGGACCAAGATATTGGCTGGCAAACTTGCAGGAAAGACCGATGATGCCTATCAAGAAATTCCCACAACGTGCCAACTATGAGGAGGTGAAGAAAGTGTTGTTAAATAACTATGCCATATCCTCAGAGACTTATCACCAGTCCTTCAGAAACTTAAGCAACTTTGCTTAAGTTTCTAAAGGAAACTATGCCTACTTGAACCGTTTTTAGAAAAGTTTGCCCCAGATGTTGCTCCCCCAAAACCCTAGAAGAGGCAGCAAAACTGGGAGATAAAGGCTTAGAGGGACAAGCCCAGGCTCGGCGCTTATGAGTTAACCCTATACCTTCAGCAGGTCTACCCCGTGGTGGAGATAGAGCAAGCGGGCAAACTACACCAAGGACCTTCTGGCCCCCTGCACACCTACCCTCGACTGCTGCTAGGAATTGTTTTCACTGTGGATCATACTCACACCTGCAAGTACAGTGCCCACATCCTCCAAAAGTTCCTGGTGTGCCCGCACCTCAACCAGTGGCTGCTCTTGCACGTGAAGCCTCTGTAGCTCAGCAGCAAGCAGTACAAAGTACACCCAAAGTGCATCAGAGCCTCACTTTACTGACACTTCAAACCCTAATGAATATGTGATACTGGGGGTCCACTGGAAGGATAAGCAACAATGTTCTAACCACATTATCCCAGTGGCAATAAATGGCAAACCTGCTGAAGGCTTCTTGGACTCTGGGGCTTATATTACCTTGGTGGAGCCACATATCCTCTTACCTACAGACATTGTTCCTGGATGTACAGCCTGTATCCGTGGCACTATGAGGGCGATTCCTGTGGCCAGGGTCACCCTAGATGTTGGTAATGGGCGTACCCTGCATCTTGTGGGAGTCATGGACCAACTGCCAGTCACAGTACTGGTGGGAAACTATGTAGGTGACATCCACTGCAACATTACACAGATCGATCCACAAGTGGGAGCAATCGATGTTCCTACAGGGATGACACTCTCCAACTCACTTGGACAGGTAGCCACTGACAATATAGTGACTGACTTATGCACCCCTTCTAATGACTCAACATGCACCAATATTAGGAATGCCCAAGGAGCTGACCCCACTCTAGCAGACCTAAGGGAAAGAATTAAGAAGCAGAATGTACAGCAGGGTGACAAAGTAGTTTATGAGCAGGGACTCTATTATAAAGTCATTGAGGGCCCCCCCATAGGCTACGGCAGGTTCTAAAAAACTAATTGTCCCACAGGCATACCACTTGGAACTGTTACGCACTGGGAGCACTATCTACCCCATCTGCTGTTTGCCTACAGGGAGGTCTACGGGCTTCTCCCCATTTGAATTATTGTATGGACGGAGGGTACGTGGTCCATTAGATCTGCTAAAAGAGCACTGGGAGGGGGACCCCAATACTGTGACACCCCCATTGTATGTACTACATTTCCATGAGAAACTAGTGCAAATTACAGGTATAGCCCACAAACACCTCTTCATAGCTCAACAAAAGCAGAAGACCTGGTATGACAAACATGCCCGGGAACGTTACTTCCTGGAGGGGGATCATGTAATTCTTCTCCTCCCAACCAGACAAGGTCAGCTACAGGCCACCTGGGAGGGTCCCTATATAGTGATTCAGCGACTACATGACACAACTTATGTAGTGACGCCTCCAGACAACCCACAGCAATACAAGAGGGTACACATTAATATGATGAAGCAATATTATCGCCGGGAGGGCATAGTGTCTGCGGTGTGCAGACTGCCAACTGATGAGGCAAATGAAAGTCCCATTCCTGACCTTTTACCTGACCCAAAGAAACAGCCAGGGCTTCAACAAGTCACCCTGAGGAAACAGCTCACTTCCTCTCAACAAGAAAAGCTACAACACTGCCTACAGTGCTATGAGAGCATCTTTTCATCCTTACCAGGTCATACAACACTGACTGAACATCAGGTACATACCTTTCATTCGCTGTGAAGCATATTGATTCGCAGGGTCAGTGAGAGTGGAGATGCAGAAGGAGCTAGATTAAATATTGTCCCTTGGTGTCATTGTCCCATCACATAGTGCTTAGGCTGCCCCCTACTACAAAGAAGGATGGGAGTACCAGATTTTGTGTTGACTACAGAAAGCTCAATGCCATTACCTCAACAGATGTCTACGCTATGCCACACATAGATGAACTTCTACACTGACTGGGCAGGGCTCAATATTTAACCACTTTGGATCTGAGTAGAGGGTATTGACAAATACCATTAGCTTTAATTACCCCGTTTGGACTATGCCAATTTACAGTTATGCTATTTGGCATGAAAAATACCCCTGCCACTTTTCAGCACTTGGTAAACCACCTTCTGGAGGCTGCCAAGAGTTTGCCCAAGCATACCTTGACGATATTGCAATATGCAGCAAAACTTGAGGAGAGCATCTTACCCACCTCAAACATGTGCTGGACAGTATATGCTCTGCGGGACTTACTTTATGCCCAGACAAATGTCATTAAGGCATGGCAGAAGTGCACTATTTAGGCCACCATTTGGGTTCGGAGCGATGGAGACTAGATCCTGCTAAAGTTGAGGCTGTAACCCACTTGCCTACTCCCTGCACCCAGGAACAGATTCAGGCTTTCTTAGGGACTGCTAATTATTATCACAAATTTATCCCTAACTACAGCTCTATTGTGAAACCCCTCACAGATCTGACCAGTCGGAAAAGGGCAAGGACCATACAGTGGACACCTGAATGTGAAACTGCATTGAATACATTGAAGTCAGTTCTCTCCAGTTCCCCCATCCTTTGCGGCTCCAGACTTTACTAAAAGATTTTTAGTTCAAACTGATGCTTCCACATATGGAATTGGAGCAGTTTTCTCCAAAGTCAATGATAATGGGGAAGAGCACCCAGTTATATTTCTCAGTAGAAAGCTGTTACCTCAGGAAGTAGCCTACGTTACAGTGGAAAAAGAATGCCTGGGCATTGTGTGGGCTTTGAAAAAATTGCAGCCATACTTGTATGGCCGGGACTTTACTGTTATTAGTGATCATAAACCCCTGAGTTGGCTCCAATGTGTTTGTGGGGACAATGGCAAACTATTATGGTGGAGCTTAACCCTACAGCATATTCACAATCCAAAGCAGCAAAGAGCATGGCAATGCTGATGGTCTGTCTCATCAGGAAGATATGGAGTGACCCACAGCATTGCCAAATGCCCCTCAGCTCCACCCAACAGTGGGGCAGCTGGTGGCATTTAACTGGAGGGGGGAGCCATGTGATGTTTATATGGACAGAGTAACATCACCTGATCACTTAACTCAACAACATTGCCAGTCAGGAACTGTCATCCCTGTCTAACTGGTCAATCCCAGTGAGAGGCTGCACCTTGAAGGTGGGAAAAGACAAAGTGGAAGACCCTGAGAGAGGAAGTGGGTGAAGTTGTTGCACAGAGAGACTGAGGGAGACTCAGGAGCATGGATGGCTTCGGTCCCACACTGCACAGAGACACATAAGAGTGTGACAGTGGGAACTGGTGGTTATTCAGGTCAGTGCCAGTAATGGGCTGCTCCAAAATCCCACACATCATCCCAGTGTGAGAGCAGAATAAGAGCATAGTGCTGCATTTCCCCATGCCTTCATCTACATTTCACCCTCTGGCATTTCTACTACCATATGTGACTATCTGTGCCTACACATTATACTGCCCTGTACTTGGCACATCTTGAGGAGAGACTGTGGAACTATATTGTGTTCTCTGTGGAACTATACTATGCAGCCTGTACATGTACTGGATTATGTCAGTGTGAAATGACTTGCTGCCCCCCTTGTGGTCGCTGATTAGAACTACACCTCATGTCCATTATCACCAGCTAAACAGGGAATCTATTGCTGCATCACTGTGAATGGTTCCAACAGCTTCAACTTCCTAATAACCACCCAGCGAGACTGATGTGTGGATTGTAAATTGTTGTTGCCACTATTTTGTCATATACATGTTGGGATGTGTTATTCATGCCACTGTTTTCAAGTCACCAATAGTTACATTCAGTTCATATGTTTCTACCACTCTTTTCAAGTTTGAGAGTTACCTGCTGATGAGTCTCTTAAGGGTAACTTCACAGCTGGGGTATATAAGATCACCCCCAGTGCCTCTTCCTCTTGTCTGCTTGGTGGTGGATGTCATTTGGAGCCCTCCTGCTGCCTGCTGCAGTACTCCTGTGATCCTTGCCTGTCAGATCTTCTGTGCCTTTTTTTCACTTACCTTCACCTTTGCACACTCACACCTTTACATAAACGCACACACACCTACATTTGTATTGGTGTTTATAATTTTTTATTGCTTGTTTTGCTCAGTGTGATTATATTTTTGTATTTTTCTTTTATTGGCTGATTAATTAATTTTCAGTGATTTTTTTATTGCTTTTTTACTTTTTTGTGTTGCTGCCAATGTTCTGTTCTTTATTGATTTTCAGTAATTTATTGCATTTCAGTGTTGCTTTGCTGTTGATTTATTATTCTAGCTTGTTTTTGCTGGCACTTTTCAGTTTTGTGTTGCTGTTGCTTATTGTTTTATATTGATTTTCAGTGATATTATTGCATTTCAGTGTTGCTTTATTATTATTGCATTTTCAGTTTTGTGTTGCTGTTGCTTATTGTTTTATATTGATTTTCAGTGATATTATTGCATTTCAGTGTTGCTTTACTGTTGATTTATTGTTCTAGCTGGTTTGTGTTGAAGCTTTGCATTTTATTTACTTTTCTTTCTTGATTTTCAGCTCTCTTAATTGCATCGCCATTTCTAATGTGCTGTTTACTGGTTTCACCTTGTTTTTACTTTTACTGTCATTTTTAGTTTTGTATAGCTGATCAGTTTTGTGTTTTCTTGATTACTGTTTTTTTCAAAGAGTGATTAGTGATCATTTGTCACTTCATTTTATTGAATTTTCAGTTGTTGATGTTCAATAGTTGTTCATTTAGTTGCCCATTTAGTTGTCCATTTAGTTGTTCCATAGATGTTCAATACCTGCTCTTTTTGTTGGGTCACTAGAGTTTGAAAGTTCAGATGGTTCTGCTTTTGTTCTAGAAAGTTCCAGGGAGTTTGAAAGTTAAGTGGGTTGGACTTTTTCTGGAAGTGAAATCACTTATTACTTGATTTTCTGTCACTGTCCCTGATTGTTCTTTGGATTGGGTGATCTATTTTGTTGGCAACATGGCAAAAGGGTATTTTACTGTTGAAGATGCTGCTGCCCTATGCATGGTCTCTAGCTCAGAGGCGTTTAGTGACTCTGATTCTGAGTATGTGCCCCCCCGAATCAGAAAGTGACTCTTATACTGTTGAGTCACTGGGTAGTAGTAGCATGGTTACTGCCCTTGAGGAGCCCATGAAGTTGGAGCAGGATGTAGAAGAGGAGGTTGAGGATCAGGAAGAGGGAGATAGGGCTGATGCTGCAACTGGAGGAGAGCCTGCGTGGGGGCCTCCTGGTAATTTTACCCCTGAAATCCTCCCATTTACTGCAGTCATTGGCTTTAAGGTGGACACCAGTAATTTTGAGCCAATACATTTTTTCCATTAATTTTTGATTGAGACCATCCTAAAGGATATGGTCCAATACACAAACGTGTATGTTAAGCAATATCCCCTCCCTAGATATGCTTGAGCTCAGACGTGGCATCCGACTGATTTTGCTGAAATGAAGAGGTTTGTGGGACTCACTCTAGCTATGGGTCTCTGGCGCTCCAGTCTCCCAAAATCGCTGCAAGAAGAAACTTCAAGCGATTTTGGGAGACTGGAGTGACACATGGGTTTTTCCACCAGCGATTGACATTATTGCCTATGGGAAAGCGTGCCCGCTATGGGATTCAATTTTATAAACTTTGCAAAAGCAGCTCAGGGTACACCAACCACTTTTTGATTTAGGAAGGAAAGGACTCACAATTAGACCCCCCTGGTTGTCCCTTTGACCTGACTGTCTGTGGCAAAATTGTGTGGCAGCTCATCACTCCACTACTGGGCTGAGGTTACCACTTATACGTGGATAACTTTTACACCAGCATCCCCTTATTCAAAACCCTACATTGTTTAGACACCCCAGCCTGTGGCACCATAAATCGTAACAGAAAAGGATTGCCCAGGGACCTCCTTGACAAAAATTGAACCGTGAAGAAATGTATTATTTATGTCATGGTTAATTTTGTATTTTCTTTTACCTTAACTGTTCCTATGGTTAGAGGTAGCACTAGGGGTTGTAGCACAGTGGCGTGTTAGATGACAGACAAGGGTGCCTAAAAATTTGTGGTGCGTGATGACTCTGAGATAATTTCATTTTGCCTGTTGATGATGTCATCTCTCGGATGCCACAAAAAATTTTTTTGCTGACACCACATAGTGCTGGCGATCAGTATATCGGTATTTTGGGGGCAACATTGTGTTAGGTCTCCCTAAAATTTTGGATAGTATGGGCTTTGGCTTTTTTTTGTAAAGTGATCTTTGCCTGTTCAGGGTTTTTGTTTGCAGTTGGCAAAAAAAGCTGCATTTCAAAAAGCTAGCACTCGTTAAGTCTGTGCCGGATCATCCTGAGACCAGCCTCTGGGTGGTTAATGTTGATCACTCTGATTCTTTTGGCATGCTCTGCAGACTCAGTACCTAGTTATTTGATTAGGAGGTCTATTTCCTCGCTGTATGAAAGGTCTAAGCCTTTGATAGTGTTTTGAAAGGAGGATTGCCAGGCTCTGAAGCCTTCTGGGTGGTCGTTGAACGTTTCAAGTCCTTTTGTGATTAGCTTGCGCTGTGCAAAGAACTTGGCAAAGTCCATTGTGACCTGGTTAGTACCAGGATAGGTAGGTGGATGAGTGTAATATTGGGAAGGTGTAGTGTACTCATACCTGTCTGGAGGTTCTCTTTTGGGCTGGTCTGTGACATACTGCTTTAACATAGCAGAGGAAGCTGGTGCAGGGTTAACCCTAGGCTTGGGTACCTGGCTGAAGTGGGTGCTGTAAGCAGGATCACTTTGCTCAGCGTGGTCTCTCTGATGCAATTGCAGCTTGCTGATGGCTTTTGGAGGTTTATGGCATCCTTGGTTTGGTTCAGGGGTGGCATGTTGGCCTGGTTGTAGTGCTGAAAGAGAATCTGTACAGTGTTTGGAGTGTTGGTAGACATATTCAGAGGTGCACTGTAGTGGGTTTTGGGGTTCGGTATCAAGATCAGGCACCTTGCTGTGTCTTTCGCTGTCAGGGTACACAATCATCTCTAGAGCTTCTGCTTCTGCTAAGGTTGCTGCAGCTTCCCTTTCTCTGGCCAGTTTTTCTAGGGATGCTTCTAAGCGAACACTTTCCAGCTTTGCCTCTAGTGCTAGGCATGCATTCTCTGCTTTTAAGCGAGCACTCTATGCTCTCCTTTCTGCTTCTAAGTGTGCACTCTCTGTTTCCCTTTCTGCTTTCAAGCGGGCACTCTCTGCTTCCCTTTCTGCTTCTAAGCTTGCACTCTCTCTTTACTTTTGCCTCCATTTCCCTCTCTGCGAAGGTGGCACGGGCCTTTGCGGCTTCTGCTTTTGTGCAGGCAATGGCAGCTGCATTGGTAACAGATGAGCGTTGAGAGGAGCCCCAGACCTGGGATCTGGTCACTAATGAGGATGTCCTTTTCTATGACATTATGCAAAACTGGATAAGTCTTTTAGTGGCTTCTCTGTGCTGTAATGACTTAATAGCAGTGTCTGTATCCGGATCACTATAATATGCTGTTGTCTGCGCTTGCAGCGTAGCTGGTTTAATCACTTATGTGGCAGCTGCTGTTTAACTGCACATGCAGTGAGTTATAGTTCATCCCGCCGATAAGGCAGCCACTGTTTCACTGGTCTGTCCTCCCTACATATTACCCTGGGGCAGTGTGTAATTCGACATACAGCTAAACCTCCCCACACTCCAATAAAGAGACTGTGAACTGAAGTCTGTAGCTTTTACTGGATAGCAAAGGGGAATAGGTTAAACTGTAACAAATAACTGAAAATAGGGTAAATAGATTGCAATGAACAATACAATATAAACATATATGCATAAAAATGCAACATCAAAATGCTAGCCGGCATGAAAAGTCTATGCAGCAATGACTCTGGGGGTGCTGGCAACTGTGGAGGTGATTTGGTGCAACTATTTGCTTACCAGCGATGCTACCATGAGGAGAGATGAAACTGTGCATGCTTCTTCCACAGCATGGTCTGTAAAATGGAGTCTTAGCTCCCACAAGGCACTGCTCTAGGTCACATGGTGGGAGTATGGTAGCCTGATTAGTCCAAATGCAGTTCTGCCATAAGCCATGTGGAGGTGCAGAACAAATACAGGAAGGCCTTGCACAATTACAGCAAGTGTCCAGCAGAGGAAGTTAGTCAAAGGGAGCAATGAAATACAACAACATGATAGCTTTTGCTGGGACATGACAGTTGGTGTTAAGGTGGGTAAGAAAAAACATGCTTTTAAGGCTTTCAAGTTAGCTGGGACAGCCAAAACATTTATAAGGTACATGGAGGCCAATAAATAATGCAAAAAACGCTATCAGACAAGCTGAAATTGATATGGAAAGGGGTATTGTAGCAAGCAGTAAAAAGAATCCAAAAATATTTTTTAAATATGTAAATAGTATAAAAATGAAGCAGGAATTGGTGGTACCCTTAATATCAGAGGGGGGTTAGCTGGTTGATGAGAACAGAAAAAAAGCTGAAATTCTGAACTGTTATTTTTCATCTATCTACATAATGAGGAATCGGTTAATGAAGGTTTCATTCTTAATAGTCTAGTAATTCTAGAAATACAAATAATAATGCATGGTTCACACATGAGGAAATTCAAAAGAGACTAGAACATGATAAAATAAACAAAGGTCAGGGGCCAGATGGTATTCATCCCAGGGTACTTAGTGAGCTTAGCTTAAGTTTTTCAGGATCCATTGAGGTCTGGCATGGTGCAGAGAGACTGGCAAATTGCTATTCAAAAAGGGATCCTGTTCTCAGGCCAAAACATTCGATACAGTGCCACACAGAAGGTTACTGGTTAAATTAAGAAATGTTGGCCTAGAACATATTATTTGTACCTGGATAGAGAACTGGCTAAGATATAGATTACAAAGAGTGGTGGTAAATGGAATAATTCCAGTGTTGTTAGCAGAGTTCCGCAGGGTTCTGTACTTGGTCAGGTCAAAGGGACAACCAGGGGGGTCCTTTGCTTTTCAACTTGTTTATGATTGACCTGGAGGAGGGCCGTGACAGTACTTTTTCTACTTTTTGCTGATGATACTAAATTGTGCAGAACTACAGGTTCCAGAGAACATTATAGACAAATATAAGGGGACCTTTTTACCCATAAAGAGGATCACCATACCAGAGGCCACCCCTTCAGACTAAAGGAAAGAGGTGGTTCTTCACAGGGAGGACAGTAAGGTTATGGAATGCACTGCCAGGTGATGTTGTGATGGCTGATTCTGTTAAGTGGCTTGGATGATTTCTTGGACAGATATAATATCAAAGGCTATTGTGATACTTAATTCTATAGTTAGTATAGATATGTCTATATATCATTTATGTGAGGGTATGGAGGGCTGTGTGTATGGATGCTGGGTTTCATTTGGAGGGGTTGAACTTGATGGACTATGTAACTAACTATTTAACTGTGTAAGATGAAATTATCTCATGGAGTCATCACGCACCACACATTTTCAGGTGCCCTTGTCCTACACCTCAAATAACTACACCTCCCAATGCAGCGGGGAAAGAAAATACCAAACTAAACACATAAAAGTCTGTTATTGCTCTGAACACGTAAACCATCAGTATACAATTTAGATTTAGCTCAAAGCAGGATACCAATTTTTATAATAAAGCCAATCAGTAAGGACAATTTATTACTCTTTCAAAAGTGTAGCTGCATATGGTATATTTCAAAACATGGTTTGAAACATAACTTGGGGTTGCGAGGATACTTTGGGCAATAGTATTATGTATCTTGTCTGATACCCCTTTTGCAGCACACTTTTTGGGCTATGGCTTGCCAGGAGTGGGTGGAAGCTTGTCTATAAAGTCCTTCCCCATAAATCTGGCCACAGTGTCACTAGCAGGCATCTCGGGCACTGCCTCCTCGACAATACCAAACAACAGGGCAGCGATTATCTGCAACTGGAATTTATAATATGACAATTTGGGGCCTGGTACTGCTGCCTTATACACAACATAAGAACTTCAAAGGGCCATTTGAATTAAATATATACCAACTTTTTTGTACCAGGTCCTTGTTTTCCAGGTGGCATCATAATATTGGTGAAGTTGGTCAGTTCTATCAACACCACCCATGTACTTACTTTACTCTTTGTAACAGATTTTATAACAGAAGGTTTATTTTTGGGAGCCTACCAGCTCTCTGTACTGACGCGTCGTGGATTGTTGTCAGCATGAATACATTTTTTGTGTCACAATATTGGAAGGAGCTCATCATTTCTCAGGGCATACATTTCTCAATTTTTTGTTTATTACATCCCTGGGCAATACTTTTCAGTTATGATTCATGGTGCCACAGGCTGGGGTGTCCAATGAATATAGGGCTTTACCTGTGTAAAAGTTATCCACATATAAGTGGTAACCTTGGCCCAGAAATGGAGTAATGACTTCCCATACAATTTTGCCACTGACAGTCAAATCAAAGGGACAAACAGGGGGGTCTAATTGGGAGTCCTTGCCCTCATAAATCATGAAAAGCAGGCACTTTGCTTGGGATGTACTGCTGGAATTTAAGGCGCCCTTTCAAGAGGAGAAGTGATTTGTCTATAGAAATGTTTTGGGAAGGGGTGTACACTTCTCAAAGTGCTCTGACAGGCTATCTCAAGACTCAATATATGTCATTTAGCCATTAGGGGGTACAGCTGTGGCATTATTGTTAAAATGAAGAAACCGGAGCAGTAGCTGATACCGGTTTCTAGGCATAATGGCTGAAAAAACAGGGATAGACAACACTGTAGTGGTATCCCACTAGGACTCCAAAGAATTTGCTTTTACGAGACCCATTGCTAAAGTGAGGCCAACAAACCTTTTGGACAAGACAGGATATTGTTAGCGGGCCCTTATATGTTTAATCATGTGCTGGGGAGAAGGGGTGCTGTGTTATCCACAGGGGAGGAAGAGAAATATGGACTTAAGATGACAACATTTTTACACCTAAAATTCAGACTGTAATCTCCTGTATTGTTCACACCTGAGACCCAGACTGAAACTGCCCACTATGTTCACCTGTTCATATTGTTCATACAAACTGCTGGATGGGCACAACACTGTGTCACTGTAGTACATCTTTTTTTTTTTGTAACTTAGATTTTTATTGGTGTTACAAAATCATAGTAAACAGTACAGCTTAACATTTCTGTGGTTCAGCAGAAATAATGAAAATAGATACAGGTACAAGAAAACAAATATATGAAAAAGCACCAGGGGAGAAACTTAATATAGCACGGTAATTGGCAGAGCAGGCAGATGTAAGACAAGTAGCAAACAAAGCTGATGTCCTAAACCTGGGGCAGATTGTATCAGAATAGGAAAAGAACTACTCTAAAGAAAATCAAATCAAAGAACAATCCACCAGGCCTCTCACGACTAAGTGGCAGATGGGGGGTGGATTCCTTGCGACCCATTGACAACTAACTCTCTTAAATCCCATATGTCCCAGATATTAATAAACCGCTCCATAGTGTTAGACAACATGGCAATACCAGCTTCAAAGGTTCTGTTAGCATTAATTCTGGAAACTATCTCAGACAAAGTAGGTGGCACAGGGTCTTCCAGTGTGAAGAAATGGCCAGACGGGTTGCGGTCAGTATTTGGTTCACCAAAGCTTGACCACAATTGCGAAGTCGTGATATAGGTTTCCCCAGTAATAAGACAATAGGATCCATCGGAAATGGGCTATGGAAGATACGGCTCAAAAGCTGAGAGATTTCAGTCCACAGCGGCTGTATCACTGGGCAATCCCAAAAGATATGAAGCATAGTACCCTGAAGCCCACAGTTCCTCCAGCATAGGGGCGAATGTTGCGGAAATAATTTGTGCAGCCTGTCCGGGGTATAGTACCAATAGGTCAAAATTTTATAAATGTGTTCTTTCTGTCGCACACAAGTGACCATACGTTTAGCGTTGTTCCATATCAATGGCCAATCTTTAGGCTGGACTGGGTGTGGGAGGTCTCGATCCCATTTCTCCATGTACTTATGTCTGGGCAGATCCAAGTCTGGAGGAGCAGACAACATATTGTAGATCCTGGAGATAAGGCCTTTCTGTGGTAGGCCTGGAAGTGCCAAAGTCTCAAACATCGTGGGGGGATGTGATTTGAGATATGTGACATAGGGAGCCAAAAAATGCCGTACTTGAAAATATTCAAATAATTTTATATCCGTTAGGGGCTGCTTCTCCCTAATCACTTGGTAAGGCAACATCCCATAAGCGAGCGGAGTGAGCAGGTCTTTGACCGTAAAGAATTGTAACCTAGACCATCTGGTACAAAACGATGGCTCAGTGCCAGGCGAAAACATCGGATTGTTCAAAAAGGTTGTTACCAATGATTTAGCGGAGACCAATTTGTATTTAAGCCGGGTCTTCAGCCATATAGAGTAGGAAAGCCTGGTGGCGGAGAGGATAGATGATGGAATCCGCAGAGAGAAGGCAAGGTCCCAAATGAGAACATTTAAATGATAGTCCGTCACCATACTATTTTCAATGTGACCCCAGGTGGTAGTTGGAAAATGGTGAGACCATGCTAAAAGTTGCCTCAACTGCGAGGCTTCATAGTATCGTCGAAGATTGGGGACCCCGAGACCTCCCAAGCTCGTATGGGTCATCATCACTGATTTAGCCACTCTGTGGCTCCGGTGGGCCCATATAAAATTGTGAAACAAGGCTTGTAGTTCCCGAAAGACTTTGGGAGCTATCGGAATCGGCAGAGTCTCAAACAAGTAAAGATACTTGGGTAAAACCGACATTTTTAGAGCGGCTATCCTGCCGAGCCAAGAAATAGGGTAATTAGTCCATCGCATGAGAGAGGTCTTTGTTTGCTGAATGAGCGGTTTAAAATTCAGATCATATAACTGAGCATGAGATGCTGCCATCTGGGTCCCTAGATATGTCAAGGAATCCACCCTCCATTTGTAATTGAATTTAAGTTGCAATGCTGCAAGTTCCTGAGGTGGTATGTTGAGTGGGAGAGCTTCCGTTTTATTAATATTAAGTTTGTAACCCGAGATCTTACTATAGCCATCTAGGACGAGGTGGAGGTTCGGAAGGGAAACATATGGATTAGTCATGGTGAGTAGGACGTCGTCTGCAAATAGGGCTATCTTATAATGCACAGAGTCCACTAAAACCCCCCCTATGTCAGGATGTGACCTAATGGCTGCCGCTAGAGGTTCGATGCTTAGAGCATAGAGAAGGGGAGATAAAGGACACCCCTGCCTAGTGCCATTCCTTATCGGGATCGCCTTACCAGATTGACCCGAAAGTTTTAGATGGGTGGATGGGGTGCTATAGAGATTGCGAAGAGCAAGCAGGTAGGGGCCTGAGAAATTCAAGTGTTCCAAGAGTTTAAAAAGGTAAGTCCAGTCTAATCTATCAAACGCCTTTTCGGCGTCTAGGCTAAGAACTAACGAGGGAGCTTTACGTCTCTGAAGTATTTCAATTAGGTCTACAGTACGTCTAGTGTTGTCACCCGCTTGGCGCCCCAAAATGAAACCCACCTGATCCCTATTGATAAGCCTAGGTAGTATTGGGGCCAAACGGTTTGCAAGAATTTTAGTGAACAGCTTCAAGTCCGAGTTCAGGAGGGCTATCGGTCTGTAGTTGGAGCATAGTGTAGGGTCTTTACCTTCCTTGGGCAGCAGTGTCAAGTAGGAGGATAGCACAGAGGGAGGGATGGGTTCACCGTGCAAGTATAGATTAAACAGCTTTAACAGGTAAGGTAGAAGAATATGTTGGTATAATTGATAGTATTTATACGGCAACCCATCTGGACCCGGAGTTTTGCCACTCGGCATAGTCTTAAGGGCGAAGGACAATTCCTCCATCGTAATATCTTTATTTAGAATTCCTAAGTCGTCTTCTGTAAGACCTGGGAGCTCTAAATTCTCTAAAAAGCCAATTATAGACTCAGAATGTAGCCTGGTGTCAGTCAAGGTCGGGGACAAATTGTAAAGTTTGTGATAATAATCGTAAAACAGGGAACCGATCTGGTAAGGGTCATAGGTTAAATGGCCTGCAGGGGTCATCAGAGAGGTTATTCGAGATTGGACCTGTTGGTCCCTCAACTTTTTGGCAAGCAAAGTATGCTGTCTATCAGCCTTTTCATAGAAACGCTGCCGCGTCCAAAGTATGGCCTTCTCAGCCTGTTTTTGCCGTAAGGCGGCTAGCTCTGTACGAATGTGTCTAATTCGGGCCAGTAAAAAGTCACTCTGATTCAAGTTGTATTGTGTTTCCAAGTCTCTAAGTTGCCTATGGAGTGTAAGATAGGTAACATTAGCTGTCCTGTTTTTGTGTGCTGTCAGTGCTATCAGCTGGCCCCGCAAAGTGGCTTTATGGGCTTCCCATAGCGTGGTTAAGGAGGCCACGGAGCCCTCGTTTATAGCAAAATATTCCTTCAGATTACCCTCAATCTTAGCAAACACGTCTTTGTCATGCAGGAGCGATTCATTGAGGCGCCAATGAGGCTCTCGGGGAGGGGATTTAAACAGTTCTATGGTCAATGTGATCGGAGCATGATCTGACCAAGTGATTGGCATAATGTCTGAATCATAAGGTAAGTGTAGGCAAGAGTAGGATATAAAAAAGTAGTCAATACGCGAATGCGTTTTATAAGTGGGCGAATAGAATGTAAACTGTTTATCACGAGGGTGTTTCGTTCGCCAAGCATCAAAGAACTGAGATTGGCGCATAATCTGCCTAAAAGAAGTAGAGAGGGTATGGGCCATCTGGTTTGGGGAGGGTTCCGATCTATCAGTCCCCTGAGAGTATGTCAAATTAAAATCACCCCCTATTATCACATATGTGGAGTGTAATTGTTGGGACTTGGTGATGAGTTTGCGCAGGAAGCTGATCTGCCTTTTGTTAGGTGAGTATACATTGACCAACAATAACTGCACATTAGCATACATTCCTTTGAGCATCAAAAAATGGCCATTGGGGTCTGTGAGAGTCTGGTCAACTCGAAAGGGGCAATCCTTATGGATAAGTATGGCAACCCCTGCTCTTTTATAGGGACCAGAGGAGTAGTAGGCAGTTGGGTAGAGTTTGGAAGCAAGCTTGCTATGATTGTCTTTATGAAAATGAGTTTCCTGAATAAGAGCTACGTCTGCCCGAGAGTGTTTGAGCTCTTTTAAGGCAAGATACCTCTTATGGATACTATTAAGGCCCTTGACATTCATAGATATAAATTTAGCCATAGTATTGGAAGGATAAGTGAAGCTCATCTGGATGGTGACCCGGAGGAGGGAAGGAAAGGGAAAGTAAGCGACCAGACTCCCACATCCCCCCACAACATGTCATAGACCCCCGAAACACATTATAAGTACCCTGACAATCGGGAATGAGAAGAACATGAACTTTGCAAACATACAATAAGCTCCCAAATAAGAGGTGCAAGTACCAGTATCTGAACCAAAATAGCATAATAAACCACAAACAAAAAAGAAAAAAGAGAAAAAAGGAAAAAAGGAAAAATGAAGAAAAAATGTCAGTCATCTCCGCCTAGAGTAGAACCGAATCTGATGGTTGTCCTGTAGAGAAAAATTGAGAACAAAGCCCTGACAAGACGTCAAGAGCTTACGAGGAGCAAAACAAGCACCTCTGGTGGGGGGTGAGGGTCAATATCCACGTAGGGGTCGTGCAGACCAAAAAGAGAAAAGGCAGGATGGGAAAGTGGCCTATCCATCCCTGGATCCAATAAGTGGCTGCTGGCAATAAAGTAGAAAAATAGGGTATACACCCAGCTTGGAAACAATGAGGCTGATGCAAGTCGCCACTCACCCATCGCGAGGAGGCGAAGGGCTGAGGGCTAGCCGTGGCGGTGAAGCTTTCTGTCGAATGGTGGACCATTGAGGCGCTAGCGGTTGCGAGGGCTCCCTTTGTGGGGGATCTTTAGGCGGGTCTCGAGCAGACAGTCCAAGTGCCTTGAGAAATCTGTCCCCATTCCGGGGGTTGTGTAGCGTATAGGTCTGACCCGTGCGTACAACAATCAGCTTGAAAGGGAATCCCCAGCGATAGGGTATGCCGTGATCTCTGAGTGTTTGTGTAACAGGCCGCAAATCTCTCCGTTTGGATAGAGTAATCGGAGAGAGATCTTGAAATATCTGGACCTTATGGGAGCGGAAGGCCCATTCACGGGTAGCTCTCGTTTTCGCCAGGATAGCTTCCTTCCCTTGATAGTAATGAAAGCAGGCAACGATATCACGTGGAGGTTTCGATGCAGCAGGTTTTGGGCCTAGAGAGCGATGGGCTCTATCAAATCTCCATAATTCACTTGGGGTTGTCGCGCATATGAACGCACACAAATCAGCAAGGTAGCCCGGTATCTCGGAAGGGGTTACTTCCTCAGGAATCCCCCTAAATCGCAGATTCTGTCGCCGCGACCTGTTCTCCAAGTCCTCACACATGTCGCGCAAATCACAGACTTCCCCTCTAAGAGTTTCGTTATCTTCCTCAACATACATCAGGCGTTGAGCAATATCATCAGTATAAGATTCCAACTTATCTGTGCGGTCTCCCAGATCGTTAACATCCCTTTGAATCTCTTTTAGTGCTGCATTCACGGCCGCCGACACAGACTGCGTGATAGTGGAAGTCAGCGAGTCCTGCAGTGTCGCTAGCTGGGCCGCTAAAATCTGTGGCGTTACTGGCTGATCGTCCGGCGATTGCGAGGGATCAGATGGGGACCCTTGCGGGGAAGTCTGAGTTGGGGTGAGTGCCGGAGACATACTCACTGATCGCGTGGGTGAGGCAGGTATGCGCGGGGAAGTGTGAGATGCGTCATCGTCCTCACCGCCATCTTGGAACTTCGCGTGTTTGCCTCTGCCAGGGGTTTTGTGCAGGAAAGGTGACATAGTTGCACGTTGTGCCCGGGTTCCACGTTTACCCATGCTTCGGCATTAATCAGAAGTAACCCGGAGTAAAGTGGTGTGCTCTGCAAATAGCGTAATGTCGGGTTAACAGGGATCCAGTGGAGGAGCTCTTAAAGTCTGCGTCCGGACTCCACCATGGCTAAGGACCGCCCCCCACTGTAGTACATCTTAGAGTAGTCGTGATAGGTTTCACTATCTCCTGCTCTGTTCTGCCTTCCTTTTTGCTCCCTGTGTGTGCTGTAGTTTGCATGCCCTATGCTCCCTGTTTATGCCAAACTCTGCCTGCCCTATAGGGAGCAAGAAGGGAGTACCGGTAAGTGCAAATAACTGACTGCTCTATGTTCAGAGTGTTATCTGGCTGAGACAGCTTCTTTTTTTTAAAGTTAATAAGGGGTTGTTATTTTACTGCTGGTATCAAACAGAATTTTTTTTCTCTTCGCTCTGCCTGATAATTAAGGGGGAGGAGTTAATCAGATAAATTATGACCAGGCTTAGTGTTCTTTGCTTTGAAATACGTTTCTGTCTGCACAGTGAGTGTGAGAGCTGCTAAGCAAGTGTTACATGTGATCTAAGTGTTGCATGTGAAGTGTTAAGCAGTGTTAAAAACCTTAAGGAGTTTAAAACCAAAAAGTCATTTGTGAGGATTTGTACATGGGAGACTGTACAGTACCCAGTGTAAATATGAATGCTTGTCCAAAGCAACAGATTCACCATTTGGCTGAAGATGCTGAGGAGGACAGCTCTGAACTGGCATGTATGGAGCAGGCTGACTCCCAGAGCACCCTGGGAGTGTCTCCAAGATGAGTGGTGGGGGGAGTGCAAGGAAAAAAAGGCAGGTTTTAGTTTAGGGGATTCAATTATTAGAAAGGTGGATAGGGTAATCTGCTGTATGGACCCTTCATGCCGAACAGTCTGCTGCTTGCCTGGTGCTAGGGGTTGTAAGAGAGCTTAGTTCAGTTTTAGATAGGCCCCTATTTCTGATTTTCTCAAATTCGCTTTCATCTGCAATGGTACCTATGGATTGGAGAAAAGCTGATGTCATTTCCATATTTAAAAATGGATTATGATCTCAGCCTGGCAATTAAAGGACAGTAAGTTTGACATCTGTGGTGGGCAAATTATTTGAAGGCTTGTTAAGGGATCAGATTCAAAATGTTGTCCTAGTGAACGGCATTATGAATGAGCTGCAATCAACATGGCTTTATGAAAGATAGGTCATGTCAGATAACATTGATTGCTTTTCATAATGAGGTAAGTAAGATGTTGGACAGTGGGGGAGCAGATGTGATCTATTTGGATTTTTCCAAAGCGTTTGATATGTGGCCCACAAACGACTGCTTTCTAAACTGAGGTCTGTTGGGCTTAAAGGAGAACTAAACCCTTAATTAAAAAAAGCCTACCCCCCTATCTTACATAACCCCCCTCCCTGGCCCCCCCAGCCCAGCTGTTACCCCTGGTAAATGCCCCTTACTCTTTACTCGCCCCTAGTGCAGATTCAGGACATCGGAATTCACGGGCGCCATCTTCTTCTCTTCAGTCTTCCTCGCGAAGTAAGTGCCATATCGTGCATGCACAATTGGAGCAGTCTTCGGTTTTTGACAACTGTGCATGCACCAAAATATAAAAAGCGCTGGAAGAAGACCCGAAAATTACCGAAGAGAAGAAGCTGTTCTTCTTTAATGAGATTCAATGTTGATAAATGTAAAGTCATGCACCTGGGATGTAAAAATATCCAAGCCACGTATACCCTTAATGGGACTGCACTAGGCAAATCCATAATGGAAAAGGACCTTGGAGTCCTTGTAGATAATAAACTTGGCTGCAGCATTTTGGCTGCCATTTTGGAGGAAGGAATAATTCCCCCTCAGAGGCAAATTGGAGAGGCTTCAAATTGGGTTTTTGCCTTCCTTTGGATCAACTAGCAGTTAGGCAGGTTGAAATAGAAAAAGGTTGAACTTGATGGACGTGTGTCTTTTTTCAAACTAACTTACTGTGTTACTTTGTTACCCAGTTGATCATGTATCATGCAAATGTAATTTGTTTTATGTGATTTTATGATTGCCTTTAAGTATTGTATATACAATAATGTAATAACCCCTCCCCCTATTGTAAAATATGGGGATATTATAAGTCACCAATAACCATGCTTGCATTATGTAGTCATTCTACATGATAAGAAATGCATGTAGGGATGTACAGAGTAAGAAAGTTTAAAATCAACCCTCACTGCATTATGTGAAAAAAGGGCTAAGGAATAGATCAATATATATTTCTTCCAGCAATTAATTTGTGAAATATAGAGTGCTTTGTTTTCATCATGGAACAACAGGGGTAGGTACATTATTTATAATAATACATACAAGTTTCAATGAGTCACTAAACACTGATAACATAAATAAGTATAATTTATATAGTGAATAATATACCCCCTACTGTAATTAATAAAGATATTAGAAGTCACTGAGAAGTTACATGGCCACATAAATGCACACAGCCGCAAGCAACAGGAGAAACAATGGAACAATCTATTGTTTCTCCTACTCAATGTAACTGTAGGAGTTGCAATGGGACTTTTAATTGTTACTGTTGAGCGTTATGTATAAAATATATAAAATTAGATATAAAAAAACCCCAGATTTCAGTGAAGAATTCTGCTGGAAAAGCTCTAATAACTGATACATTTTGAAAAAAAACATGTTTGTTGACAGAATCTCTTTAAAATGCTTCCTGTTGTGTGCAGGTACCAAAATCCTTATAGGAAAACTATACCCTGAAGAATGTAGGTCTCTATAAAAATGTACTGTATAAAATTGCTCATATGTAAAACCCTGCTTCATGTAAATAAACCATTTTCATAATAATGTAATGTTTTAGTAGTACATGGCATTGGGTAATCATAAATAGAAAATTGTCATTTTAAATAATAAGGCATCCTTATCCACAAAACAACCATACATGAGCCAATTAACAGACAAAGTTCTGTCTTTTGCTTCCATACTTCTTACTTTTACAGTTAGAGCTGAAGTATTTCTGGTTATTCAAATAGTGGTTCAAGGCAAAAAGGGCAATATTTACTTAAATATATATACCAGGTCGGTAAGATTCTGTAATATGCCACTTAATTTGATATAAACTCTCTTGTGTAAGTATTAATTTTAGGGGAGTATAGTTTGCCTTTAACAGAGCTATTGATATAACAAAATAAATAGCTTCATAAATGCCAACTAGGGGGCATATTCTTAAGTCTCAAGTTTTGTGGCAACATTATGTGTTCACTTAAAAAAAATTACACCATTGTGAGTGTAATGTGCTGACATTTTGCTTATGTAAATGCTTTGCATAGAAATTGGCAAATTACCCTTTTTTTGCATATAAAAAAAAGCATTTGGCTCTTTATAAAGTGATGTATTTTTTTTTAAAATGTATAATTGGCATAATTATGCATGGTGAAAAGACACAAATATTTCTTAGTATGAAATTACTAACCCTCCCTTGGAGCAACAGACCCTCCTTTAATTCACCAAAGTTTAATTTAGTAAGTTGGTGATGTTTCAACGTTTTTGTGAAAGTTCTTCAAATTGGAATTTTATTTAGTAAATATGTAATAAATTTTGTAGTTCAGAAATTAATTTCATTTTAGGGCATTTATATCATGTTAAACTGAGAAACATAGTCTCTTTATAACATTTATGGAGTTCACCTTTTTTTCTATTTTCAGACAAAACATCCAAATGAATTTAATTCAACCAAAGAAGACTTGCAACCTTTTCTATATATCATATTACCTACAACAGTTCTGCTGGTTATAGGATTCTTTGTGCTGTTTCTTTACCGAAAATGCAGATGTAAGACACCACAGGGTCAGATTTTTGCCATCACTCTCCAGGAGAATGTGCCAGAAAGAGAAATGGACTTCTTCTCCACCTTACACTGGAGCACAGAGCCTTTTCAGTATTCTACACTCATACCCGATGCCTCCTTTCTTACTATAGGTTTACCTCCACCTTACGAAGAAGCCATTCTGAAGACCTCAAGCGAGTCTTGTATAAATAGCTGCGAGGATCCAGTGCCTCCATATGAGGAAAGACCACGAAGGTCAAGCAAATAATATTTAGACTTTGATATGCAGCTTTAGAACTGGACTTCAGCTGGCACTGGTAGTCACTGAACAAGAGTTTGCTAAACAGCTTAGACCTCCCAGGGGATTTTTATAAGTTGTTTTGACTGTTTTTTCCCCTCTGTTCCTTATAACATTCTACTAGGTAAAACTTCAAGGTATGTGAATTAAATTAAGAAAAGGTTATACAAATGAATCTCTTTAGCCAGAGAGGGAGTCTGAGCAAGTTCAGCAAACAGAAATATTAAATAAATAAGCATGCACATCATTACATAGCCCATCACAACAGTCAGAGAAAAAATGGTTCAGTTTCATAGGTGTTGAATAATTGACATTTTTCTGCATTGAATAAGATTTCTCCTTACCTTGATCTTGCATATTCTGCTCTGTGAAGGGTCCCATCTGTTAATACTGGCTTCAACATTATATAACTTGGACATTATGGCTTTTTGCTTGTAATGTTAATGATATTTTTCCTTTATTTAATTGCTGCCTGACAAATAAGTGCAGAATAAGGATTAGTTTAATGCAACTTAACATAACTGGAAATGTTTAGTGTGATTCATGACCTCAGCTATAACCAAATTGAAAAACTACATGATTGTATGCTAGTAACAAATAAAAAACATCATTATGTTGGTGTGTTTTTATCATTTTTCAAAAGAGCAAATATTAAGGTATGGTAAAGTCATTTGTTTGATTTTTTTTGTTTTTATTGCAGGTATGGGACTTATTATCCAGACTGCTAGTGACCTGGGGTTTTACAAATAAGGGGACTTTTCATAATTTGGATCTCCATACTTTGTTTACTAAACAATTAATTTAACATGAAATAAACCCATATCTTAATGTTTACCACTAATAAGTGCCATAAAGTACTTCAAGTACTGCCATCAAGTAAGCCATCAAGTACATCACTGTTTTATTATAAGAGAAAGAGGAAATCATTGTTTAACATTTAAATCATTTCATTTAAACAGAGTCTTTGTGAGATGGCCTTCACATAATTTGGAGCATTCTAGATAATGGGTTTCTAAATAAGGGATCCAATAGCCCTAATTTAACACCTTGTGTATTATAGGATGTACACATTTAATAAAAATATTGTTTCTTATCAATACAGGGTCTGAATCCCCTTTGGTATATGAAATATAATAGGAATTTCTCTGATGCAGTGCCTCCACCTAGTGGGATCCCATGATGCACCGACAGGGAGCCCCACTAGGAATTAGAATAAAACACACACAAGTGTAGCAAACAGATTGAACTTTATATAACTTGAGGAAAAATATGCAAAAATGCAGTTACAAATCGGTACCCATGTGGTCTTCCCAACTCCTGGTACAGTCTCTACCCATAGTTGACCATAGTTGAACTTAACCCTATGGACCCCTACATATATAAACATATTTAATATAGCAGTGAATATTACAATGAAACTAATTAGGTTCTAAGCTTTCTGGAAAGGCCAGACTATTATCATTTCATAATCATCATCATTCAATCCTATAGCACCAACAAGATACGCAGTGCTTTGCATTAGTTTAAAATAAACAGGGAACATATGGTGAATAATAAACAAGGGTTTACAGAATACAATTGGAATAGAGAGGCCCACTCACAAGAGTTTACAAACTAAACTTTAATGTGACTTCTGTTTCTGAAGCACCATGCCGATCTTCACTCTCTTGTCTTGAGTGTGTGACCGCAGTAAGGACCATGATGAATCATTTTGCTGCGGCTCGGTCTTGCCTGTCACTCCTGGGACGTCTATACAGCCTTATCACCTGCTGGTGGCTCCCTGAGTGTGCGACCGCGGTAAGCTAACTGTTATCTTACCGTGGTCCCACACTCAAGAAGCTGCCAGCAAGTGCGAGGGCTGTATAGATGACGTGACGGAGCCACAGGTTGCCTACCCCTGCATTAAACAGATGAGAACACCAGCATTTAATAGGGCTATTCAGTGTTTAATTTATTAGGCCTACGCATACACACTGCACTGCACTTCTGTTTGTTGTATTCTGTTGTTGTAACAGTTAAAATTAAAATAAGTTAAAACTTTTTAAAGTTAATAAGCTGTGTTATGTTCTGCAGCTCCAGACTATTTTTCTTTAGTGGAAGAGGGGGCAAAATGGCTCTTTTGATAGTAAAGGTTGCTGACCCCTGAACTAAAGGTTTGAATTTCATTCTAGAGGAGGTTGGGAGCAGCTCATGTTAAGCGATGGATAGATGAATGAGTCTAGCAGCAGCATTTAGAACAGATTGCAGTTGTGAATGGTGACTTGTTCGAATACCTACGAGGAGTAGGTTGCAGTAATCAAGGTGGGAGATAATATGAGACTTGATAAGTGTTTGGGTTGTGTTTGAACTGAGATTTGGTCATATTCAGACACTGTTGCACAGCTGAATATGATTTTTGTGTGTGGTGAAAAAGGCAGATGCGAGTCTAATATAGCTCCTAGGAAGCAAGCCTGTGTGGAAATATAATGAATTCTGTTTTAGAAAGATTCAGTTTCAGGTGGCACTGAGACATGCAGGAGGAGACAGCAGAAACTTGGGAAAAGACAGAAGGAGAGAGGTCAGAAGTAGACAAGTAGAATTGGCTGTCATCAGCTTAAAGGTGATACTGAAGTCCCAATGTCTGACTATGTTTTCTTAGCAAAGTAGCAAAGAGCATGAACAGGGGGCCTAAGACAAAGCCTTGAGGAACTTTTAAGTGATTGTGAAATGGGTGGCCATTAAATTAGATAAGTCTGTGTCAATCCATGGGGGATGTACTGGTGGCTTGTTGTTCTAGTTTCACCCTAGTTTAAATAATGTATGGTAGAACTAGTCAATGGCAATATTGAGCATAAAGGTATGGCACTGGGACCTCCTTCAGTCCCTAGTTTGCATGCAATTTATTTAATTATCTGATGTTTCCCATGACCAATTTATTAAGTTCAGAATTTATTAAATTACAGTAAGCATTCAACACTGGCATATGTGAGGCTTGTATGACATATAGTATTCCTGGGAAAATGTGTGTTTTAGCAAAAGGTCCCACAGGCAATCTTACATAAATTCTCTACGTGGAAAATTCCTTTTGGCCCAGCAAGGTTCAAATATTTTCAACAAATAATATGCAATGAGATATATATAACAATAAATATAACAATGGTGTTATAACAATGATTACTATAAGAGAAATGAAATAAGTAGTTTGCAACATATATCAGAAGATTATCTACTCATCATTTGGTACATTTCTCTTAGCAAAGACGTTCAGTGACACAAGGACTGAGGCTGGATTAACTAAATTTTGAGTTTGATTCAGTGCAGACTGTGTAGACGTCTGGGGTAAAACCCACGCTTGGCATTGATGAGCTGCTATAAACAATAAAAAGTCAATATTTGTACACAAAGAGAAAGAGAAAAATTGCCAGTGCCCAGTTTGCCATATAGCTGCCATTCAGCCATTAACAGGGAATTACTTATAGATATATGTTAATTGGCTGGGGCTTAAAAGCTCCTTGCTTTTTCACTATACATCGTGAGTTAGGGGAAATGCACCATAGTCTTATTTCTCAGTCATATTGTCTACTGGGACTTGATTTTAAATGCACTGCACACTTAGAATGCTTAGAATTTGACCTCTTAACATTTGAGTCACAGATTCCCAAGTAAGGCGCTAGCCTGGAACAAATAAATTGTGGCGTACTTTGGCATCACATCTTCTATTGTTGCCTTGATTTGTTTTGAAAGCATTTTCCTCACTTTACAACATACTGAGAGTTACTAATACCATCCATACCACCCACCGATATTCCAAAGTAAAGATGTGTAGTCGTGCTTCTCTGCCTAACATCAGGATGTAAGGAGAATATACAGTAGTCTCATGCCAAATAGAGTTGTAAACATGTACTGTGGTACTAACATGGTAACTCCAGAATCTTTTCTCTTAAACAGAAAGTGTACCAACCATGTTTAGCAAAGTGCAGTCGAATATTTCTGGTTGTGCTTCTCCTTGAGGATGGTATGGTGTAGTTCTGCATTTACTGATATTGAGCATTTGTAGAAACCCTTTGATCAATTTAGTCTCAAAAGCTTGGCCTTGGTCTGAGAGTAGAAAAACAGGAAGTCCATAGTAAATGAACTTTTCTCAAAAGACTTTGGCAGCATTTAGATGCTTGGAGAAAATGTTTGCGTATAGCAGGTATTATGATCAGTGACTACCAGAATGTTTCCAACCCAATGAACAGGGTATGTAAAATAGGTACAAAGCATTACAGAGTAGAGTTTACAGGCAATCTGGGAATTGAATGCACCCTATATGCATGTAAATGGTGTGCAGCAGTGAATTTTCATTACATGTTAATCAATCACATACCTCATTGAGACAAGGGGGTGATAGAGACTCTGCCCTATTGAGATGTGAGAGCAAGTGGATTTTCACATTGGACACTGTAGTTTTGAGGGGACAAAATGAGACCTTACTACTTTATATATTTATTTGATATTTTCTGTTGTTTTCCATATTGCAAAGTTAGCTAAATGAGACATTATCTGCCTTTAAGTTGACCTGTAGTTCTAAAAGATATATTAATGTACTGGTTTATTCAACATGTCAGCATGTCACAAATACAACCTATGGTCACTACTAATAACTTACTGATCCCAGCTTCTCACTCTCATACTTACCATACCTACACTTCTGTTATCTTTTGACTTACTGCTTGTGTGGCTTGATATATAGTCCCTATGACTGTCTTGCCATCTATATTTTTCTTTCTGTGAAAGGACACCCTCATATACTGTATTTATCGTTGATCCATTAATACTTATTTGATACGATTTTCTACATTCACATTACATGGTACATTAGTGTTTGGCTCCATTTTTCACACATATGGGGGAGGGGCATAATCCACTGTTTGTTGTATTCCACAGCCAGTGACCAAAATGTCAGGTTTGTAAATCACATTTTTAAAAAAAAATCTTATTTTTATTTACACAAGACCTGTTGATTACTTTACTTCACTAGATATGTATAAAAAGGTAACATGGTGGCCAATGATGGTAAGCCACATGGAGTGACTGGGGATGAAAGTGAAGTTGATGTAAAACTTCCTCTTAAGGCTCCAGGTTGTGAGGTTATGGATACCCCAAATCCTATTTCTATCACTATTCCTGTTCTACAGGCCGTGGAAGAAGTGTTGCAGACAGAAAGTGTTTGTCTGTCAGTAAATGAGTCCAGTATGAATAGTGATTCTGACAAATGTGAGTTACTTGATAACCCTTAGTATGTGGCTGGTTGTGTGACACAGGTATGTGTGCAAGATGCAACCAGTGGGCAGATGGCATATGAAGGTTGTGGTCTTGAAGCAAAAGCCAACAGTGTGTTTGAAAACCCACCATTGCCAGATGCAGAAGGACATCCGATATATGCATGTATTTTGGCAAGTTTATTGACTAGCTATAGACTTAATAAATAAATATAGACAATAAATACACTATGCATCTTGGGACTTGGAATTTACTTCAATTAAGTGACTTTGCCAGGGATTCTAATTAATGGCACCTGATTGACTTAGAGACTGGATGTGTGTTAATCAATTAACTAATAAGGAAGGGGGGGCATGTCTCCTATCAAATTGGTGATGAAATTATGCTTACAATGCCTCTCAGTCATTGGTGGGCCTCTGCTTTATTCCTCCAGGAAGGTTTCAGACCTCATCATTGTCTTTGTCATGTTGCAGTGCAGCATGGCCTCGCACCAGATATTGATGAGGCCCTGGAACCCCAGATTCAGGGGTATGTTGGAAGATTGAGGGATAACCAACCACAGAGAAGAAGAGTGCATGAGAGGCTCATCAATGCATGCTTTAATTGTAAGTTTACAAAACCACAGCAATAGTTAATTTTAAGCATCAAGGGTTTGCAAGGCCAAAGAAGGCCACATACTTTGTTGGGCCTTATTACTAAGTCCAATTTTTGTTCTTCACAATATTTTCACTTACCTTTCAAAGCATATTATTGCGCTGCAAAGTCATTTGCTTACCTTTTGAACCTATTAGCCCCCCCATTGTAATAATGTTTAGCAATCAATCAAATGATAATAAGGTAGAGTCTTTGTAGGAGCCTTTATCTATATCAACTTACACTGGTGGTCAAGCAGAGTTGTCCAGCATATTGTAAGCAATTCTGCTCTGGCATGACAATGAGGCTTTTGCTCCTATATAATTCTCCATCAACATGCGTTATATGAAATGAATGGATGTATATATGGAAAATGAACACACTTTTTGTTTTAATTTGTTACATATGAAGAGCCTGCTGATGGTGATGTGCTGGCAGGACCCTAACACTCAATATTTGGCTGCCACATGTTGTGCTGTAAGCACAGAAAAAACACTTTAAACATATGTTACACATATTAAAGCCAAACCATTATCTGTACTTGTCATTTCAGGTTTCTAGACTCCTCATGTGTTATGGTTCTCAAAATTGAAGAAGGAAAAGGAACTCCAGCAGAACTACTGTAAATAAACTTTAATTCCGAGTGGTGGCAAACAGCATGTTTCAGGTACAATACCCTTTATCAAGTGATTACAGGACCATTAACAAGTGCACCTATTTAAGGCTCATGTGAACTTTGACCTATACACCTCAATGTAGTCTGAGTAATCCATTTAAAGGAGAATACACTCCTTACATATTCAAAAGCATTAGTGTGTATAGATGTTCTATTACAGCCTATCCATAACGATAAAGACAATGTATATTATACAAACACATTAATTCGTAACAGAAACCTTGATCAAACAATGATAGTTGGCACCAATGGTGAAAAAAATCAAAAAGTTGGAAGAATAAAAAACTAATGAAAATGAAAAATTTCAAAAATAGAAAATCAAAAGAAGCATCCATTATTAGCCTGTATGTGTCCATTTTTGTGTGAGTCCAAGGTATTTGCGAATCTAAGTGTCCAATTACCTAAAGGAAGTGAATAAAAGTCTCACTTTTGACAAGCCACTGTGTACCAACGCCTGGCCTTCTTAATGATGGGAAAACTGCACTGTGTATCATATTTACATAAAAGCATACAGATTATAGGGTATGAATCCAAAATTTCTCCCTCTTTTGGAGTTGCTATAGACTGTTGCCCCCCCCCCCCGGCATGGGGGCAACAGACTTTATCACAAGAAATCTCAAAGCTGCCGCTGAATGACAAAGCTGTGCAGAATAAAAATGTGCAGAATGAAAATGTAACAGAACAGGCAACTTAAGTACTTTTTTTCTTATAGTGGATTTGTGTTTACTGATCCTATCCCTGATTGGTTGTTGTCTCCCCAAAGTAAGCAAGACCACAAGGGCATTGTATACAGCATACTCGGAATCACATGTATAATGACCCTGTATTCCAAATTTCCTTCCTGAATAGGGATGTGTAAAAGTATCAGTGAGTATAGCACTGGAGCATTGATTGCATCTACCACATGGGTACATGTCATTCAGTAAGGTGCCATTAGTCTCTGTAGGCTAATCTTCGTTGTACCCAAATGAGCTTTTACTAGTCTATCTCTTAGACTGCGCAGTCATTTGTATGACAGTAGTGGGGGTTCCAGGAACTCTGGAATATCTGGATAAGCTTGCCTTAATAGGGGCCCAGTGTTTATGTATGATACAGTGTATTTTACGTACACAAGGATGATATGTGTCTGTGAAAGGTATACGCTTCTTTCCACGCACCCCTTGTGGTTTCTCTTGGATAGTAGTTACCCAGTCCAGGCCTGTACCCGCGCCATCTCCTGATTTAACATATCGCTAGGATACCCTCTCTGTGTCAGTCGTGTAGCAAGCTGATCTTCCTCTGTTACTATCCATTTTACAAGCAAAAATTGTGACCTAGGGAGAGAAGAAACGTTAGCACGGGGATGTGCACTCTCAAATCTCAATAAATTGTAACGGTCTGTTGATTTAACAAACAAATCCGTGAACAGGTATGCTCCCTTCCATTATACTTTAGTGTCTAAAAATGTCACTGACTCATCTCTAAAAGTCAATGTAAATTTTATCATAGTAACATAGTAAGTAAGGTTGAAAAAAGACACACGTCCATCAAGTTCAACCTTTTTTTTTTTAAATCTGCCTGCCAGTTGATGCAGAGGAAGGCAAAAAAAAAACCATGTGAAGCCTCACCAATTTGCCTCAGAGGGGGAAAAATAGTCCCTGGATCAACTTGTACTATGAGCTATCTCCCATAACCCTGTATTCCCTCACTTGCTAAAAAGCTATCCAACCCCTTCTTAAAGCTATCTAATATATCAGCCTGCACAACTGATTCAGGGAGAGAATTCCACATCTTCACAGCTCTCACTGTAAGAAAACCCTTCCGAATATTTAGGCGGAACCTCTTTTCTTTTAATCGGAATGGGTGACCTTGTGTCAGCTGGAAAGACCTACTGGTAAATAAAGCATTAGAAAGATTATTATAAGATCCCCTTATATATTTATACATAGTTCACATCATATCACCCCTTAAGCGCCTTTTCTCCAGGGTGAACATCCCGATTTGGCCGGTCTTTCCTCATAGCTAAGATTTTCCATACCTTTCACAAGCTTAGTTGCCCTTCTCTGTACACTCTCTAATACAATAATGTCCTGTTTGAGTGATATGGACCAAAACTGAACAGCATATTCTAGATAGGGCCTTACAAGTGCTCTATAAAGTGGAAGAATGACCCCCTCCTCCCGTGACTCTATGCCCCTTTTAATACAGCTCAAGACCTTATTTACCCTTGATGCTGCTGACTGGCATTGCTTGCTACAGCCAAGTATATCATCTACAAGGACTCCAAGATCCTTTTCCATAATGGATTTACGTAGTGCATTCCCATTAAGGGTATAAGTGGCTTGGATATTTTTACATCCCAGGTGCATGACTTTACATTTATCAACATTGAATCTCATTTGCCACTTAGCTGCCCAGATTTATCAAGATCGTTTTGCAAGGATGCCACATCCTGGATGGAATTAATTGGGCTGGATAGTTTTGTGTAATCTGCAAACACTGATACATTACTTACAACACCCTCCCCTAAGTTAAATAAAAGTGGACCCAATGCTGAGCCCTGGGGGACCCCACTAAGAACCCTCCCCTAAGTCATTAATGAACAAGTTAAATAAAATTAGACCTAATACTGAGCCCTGGGGGACCCCACTAAGAACCTTACTCCAAGTAGAGAATGCACCATTAACAACCACCCTCTGTACCCGATCCTGTAGCCAGTTTCCTATCCATGTGCAAACTACTTCATTAAAGGACCAGTAACACCATTTTTTTTCATTAAAAAAATCAAAACAACACCCTCCAAATAATACCCATGTCCTACTGCATTTTATATTAACCTTAGGTTTAGCTAAGAATTCACTTATAAAAATCACCTCCATGCTCTAAAGAAAAACGGCAAAATGGCGACAAGCAGCTGCAGCTTCTACCTATATGCGCGTCCCCGACAGCTCTCCTCCTCACATGACTTCCGGAACCAGGAAGTTGCTTCGTATTCAGGGCAGCCAGAGAGGATCCATACAGCGACGCCCCGCACAGAGCTGGGGAGTAGAGGCACTCAACGGAATGGCTGGAGAGGACCTGCACAGTGGAAGGGCTGCTTCAATGATCGCAGAGGGTTGGGAGGGAGGCACACACACAGAAGAGCTGGGGAGGAAAGGCACACAACGGAATGGCTGGGGAGGAGAGGCACAGTGGAAGGGCTGCTTCAATGATCACTGAGGGCTGGGAGGGAGGCGCACACACACACACAGAAGGGCTGGGGAGGAGAGAGGAGCAAACTGAATGGCTGGGGAGGAGAGGCATAGTGGAAGGGCTGCTTCAATGATCGCAGAGGGCTGGGAGAGAGGCACACACACGGAAGAGCTGGGGAGGAGAGGCACACAACGGAATGGCTGGGGAGGACAGTCACACGTGGAAGGGCTGCTTCAATGATCACCGAGGGCTGGGAGGGAGGCGCACACACACGGAAGGGCTGGGGCACATGAGAGGCACACATGTCAGAGGCGCATGGAATGGCTGGGGCTTGATAAAAGGGAGTGGAGGGGAACTGTTTGTTAGAACAGATAGGAGCATACTGACAGCACAACAGGTAAGTAGTGGTTGCTAGGTGATGTCACTTCCGGAAGTGACATCACAAACTAGGAAGTTGGATCCTGAAGGACAGGAAGAGGCTCACAGCGGCGCACAGGCAGAGAGAAGAGGCTTTTCTGGTGCTGCAAGATGGCGAGCCCCCTTGGACTCCACAAGAACGTTGCGGTTTCCATTTTTATCGGTTTCCTTACTGGAAAGCAGGATGCAGCTGCATATTTGATGTTACTTATGTAAGTGCATTGACTGGGACTGGGTTCTCTAAAATGTGTTACTGGTCCTTTAAGCCCAACAGACCTTAGTTTAGAAAGCAGTCGTTTGTGGGGCACAGTATCAAATGCATTGGCAAAATCCAAATAGATCACATCTACTGCCCCCCATTTACCTCATCATAAAAAGCAATCAAATTTGTCTGACATGACCTATCCTTCATAAAGCCATGCTGATTGCTTCTCATAATGCCATTCACTAGGACAAAATTTGGAATGTGATCCCTTAACAAGCCTTCAAATATTTTGCCCACCACAGATGTCAAGATTACTGGCCTATAATTGCCAGGCTGAGATCATAATCCCTTTTTAAATATTGGAATAACATCAGCTTTTCTCCAATCCATAGGTACCATTGCAGATGAAAGCGAATTTGAGAAAATCAGAAATAGGGGCCTATCTAAAACTGAACTAAGCTCTCTTACAACCCCTAGCACCTGTATAACTATAACAAACAAGCGAAAGTTGTGCTCACCACTATTTTTTAAAACCATTAGGCGGGGGTGCAATGAGGGTGTGACCACAAAATACATATAGTCAACTACAAGAGGTCCTCTGCACTCAACCCATTATCAATATATTTAAGACAGAGACATTTTGTGCATACTGCTACTAAAAAATGCCTTACCCTTTAAACAACACAGGGATTGTTTGTCCATATATTGCAATATAATGGTTTTAAAAAATAGTGGTGAGCACAACTTTCGCTTGTTTGTTATAGTTATACAGGAGCAGTGACCAGCTCCATGTTGTAGCTCCCACCCTTCCCAGCTATAGTCAGGTGATCCCACTGGTGTCTAATAAAAGGGCAGCCAAGTTTGGGAGTTTTACTTTGAAAGCAGCTAGTAAGTTGCAGGTAAAACTTAGTCCCTTTGTAAAATTTATAATTAAGCAATTGAATTCTTAATGAATCAGATGAAAATTAAGCGTAGGACTGGCCAGATATGGGATGACTTTGACGTAGTTGGCCAGCTTAAATATATTGCAATATATGGACAAACAATCCCTGTGTTGTTTAAAGGGTAAGGCATTTTTTAGTAGCAGTATGCACAAAATGTCTCTGTCTTAAATATATTGATAATGGGTTGAGTGCAGAGGACCTCTTGTAGTTGACCATTTGCCTTTTCTGTATCTGTTACAACCATACTGGTACCATTATTTAATGGAGCAACACTCTCAACCTGCATCTTTTTTACTATTAATATATTTAAAAAAACTTTTTAGGGTTAGTTTTCACCTCCATTACAATTAACTCTTCATTTCCTTTCTTTGCCTTCCGAATTGCTGATTTACAACATTTATTACAGTGTTTATATTCAATCTGTCCCAACAGATTTGTAGATTTGCAGATGCCTTTCTCTTCTTTTCTATTAACTTCTTCACTTCTGTATTTAGCCACATAGGATGATTCTTAGAGCTTCTACATTTACTCCTTAAGGGAATAAATTGAGAACAGTAATGATTTAATATCATTTTAAATGACAACCATTTCTGTTCTGTGTTTTTAGCTGAAAACGTAATGCCCCAATCAATACTCTGTAGGGCAGCCGTCAACTAAAATTAGCATTTGCAAAATTCATGGTTTTTGTTGCCCCAGTATATATTTGTTTTTTTGCACCAGACATGATCAATGATATAACATTATGGTCACTATTACCCAGGGGTTCACTGACTTGCACATTTGCTATAAGTTCTGGGTCATTTGAGATCACTAAATCCACAATAACATTTTTTCTTGTTGGCTTCTCAACAACCTGTGCCATAAAATTGTCATGCAACAAGTTTATAAATTTGTTCGTATTAACTGATCTGGCAGTACTGTTGCTCCAGTCAATATCTGAGTAATTAAAATCCCCCACCTACAATTAATTTGGTGGACTCTTTACAATTGGTGAAGAACTCCACCCACAAGACTTCTGCCCCCTCATTTTCTTACATAACCTCCTCCTTTATATAAGCTTTTAAATCCTGCCTAACAAACAGACATACCCCTCCTACTTTTCTATTGCCTCTGTCCCTCCGAAACAAAGTATAGCCACTGATATTTACTGCCCAGTCATGCGACTCATTCAGCCATGTTTCGGCCACACCAAGCACATCATATTTTCCCTCCAGCACCAGAACCTCCAGCTCTCCCATTTTACCAGTCAGACTCCTTGCATTTGAAACCATACATTTAATACTGGTACCATATTGAACATATGACATGTTGTCCTCCCTATCCTTAACAGTACCCCCAGCCAAATCTCCTCCCCCATTTTCCCTTTCTTTGCCCACTATCTCATCTAACCTTTCTTCCACTGAATCTTTTACTGAACCCTCCCACCCCACACCTAGTTTAAAATCTCCTCCAACCCTTGAGCCATCTTCTCTCCCAAAACAGCTGCACCATCATCGAGGTGCAGCCCATCCCTAGCAAAGAGCCTGTAGACGAGCCCAGTTCTCCAAAAACCCGAAACCCTCCTCCCTACACCAATCTCCTCCGCTCCCGCTGTCTCCTTAGCGTTGCTCGTGGCTCAGGTAATATCTCTGAGAAAATTACCTTGGAAGTCCTTTTTTTTAAAATCGTTCTTGAGGACTTCACCACCTCCTCTAACTTTGTCATTGGTACCTATGTGTAACAAGACCGCTGGGTCTTCCCCAGCCCCTCCCAATAATCTGTCCATTAGTTCCACCACATGCCGAACCCTAGCACCAGGAAAGCAGCAGACTGTTTGGCATGTAGGGTGCCTTATGACAGATTACCCTATCCACCTTTCTAATAATTGAATCCCCTATAACTATAACCTGCCTTTCCTTCCTTGCACTCACCCCACCACCATATTAGAGACACTGCCTCCCAGGGTGCTCTGAGAGTCAGTCTGCTCCATACACGCCAGTTCAGAGTTTTCCTCCCTAGCATCTTCAGCCAAAACGGGGAAGTTGTGGACCAGCCCCCCCTACCGTTCTGTCCCCTACTTCCCCTCCTGACTGTCACAGACCTTCCTCCCTCATTAGCCTCCACTGCCCCTTCTCCTCCCCCCACTCCACTAGCCCCTGCCAGTGGTTTCTCTGCAAGCCTCCTTTCTTCCCCCTCATTTGCCGCTGCTCTCAGTGCTGCATGTTCACCCCTTAGAATCTGCAGTTCAGATTCCAAGATGAAAACACACCGACATCTCTCACATCTAAATACTGCATGGAGCTGCTGCTCCAACACCACATACAAGTGACAAGACACACACCGAGTAATACCAGCAAACCCACTTGCACTCATATTTACACTGGGTACTTACAGTCTCCCAAATGCAATTCCTCACAAACGCCTTTTCAGTTTTAAACGCCTTAAGGTTTTTAACGCTGCTTAACACTTAATTCACATGCAATACTTAGATCACATGCAACACTCGCTTAGCAGCTCCCACACTCACTTATGAAGTCACAGGGATTAAAGGTTTCAAACCACAGAACACAAGCCTGATCAGAATTTACCTGATTAACTCCTCCCCCTTAATTAGAAGAAAGAGGGAAAAATGCTTTTTGCTACCAGCAGTAAAATAACCCCTTATTAACTTTTTTTTAAAAAATGTTCCCCTTAGAAAATCTAAAGCTAAAACACAAAAATAACATAAATGCACTCAATGTACTGTATCTACGAGTTTACCCCAAACAGAGAAAAGAAAAAGCTGTTTGTCTCAGTCAGATAACTCACAGAACAGCAGTCAGTTATTTGCACTTACTCCCTTCTTGCACCCAGCACTCTCAGCATGCACAGCAAACACAAACGCCTTAAGGTTTTTAACGCTGCTTAACACTTAATTCACATGCAACACTTAGATCACATGCAACACTCGCTTAGCAGCTCCCACACTGGCTTTGAATTCACAAGGTTAAGGTTTCAACCCAAGGGGTCGAGGGGATACGACAGTCTAAATGTTCTTTAAATGCCAAAAGGGGACCCAGCATCACTCCCCCCAACAGATCATCAATATAGCACCACCATTTAAGGCAATGTTTTTTCATGATTCAATCGATTCATGAATATGTTGGCATAGGTGGGGGCAATGTTGGATCCCATTGCGGCCCCTTGCAACTGAAGAAAAAAGGTGTCCTGTAAAAGGAAATAATTTCGTCATCTCTCTCTCATCATTCTGGGCTCCACACCTAAAAGGGAGGTACACTCTGGCAACTGGTAAGACTGTTCATGGAGTTAATCATCCATCAAGGGAGAGGCTTTTGGCAAAAACCTGGGAGGCTGGCAATCTAAGACTGGAAAAACTGAGACTCTTAAGTTTAATTCCGAGCATGTTAAATGTTTCTGTTGCAATGATTTTGGTCATATTGTAGCATATTACCCTTTACTTGATGAGCCCATGCAATGTGGCTCATCTCCAGTCCCTGTTTGCTACTGTTGCATGCACAGCTATGTTGGTTCAAGAAAAACAAATGTGTAAAGTGAGCATGAATGGGAAACAATTACTTGCATTGCTAGACTCAGGTAGTCTAGTCTTGTTGGTATAAGTAGACTCAGTAGGCCTTGTTAAGTTTCAGAGAAAAAAAAGTTGGTGTGGTCTGTATTCATGGTGACACATGGGAGTATCCGTGGCAATGAAGTTTAGATTGGTCCTTGGAACAGTGACTCACTCTGTAAGGGTAGTACCACACCTGCTGCATGATGCTATAATTGGGAGGGATTTTCACCAGGTTTGGGATCAGTCAGTTTCTCCCTGCTCTGAAGCAGTGGTTGAAGAACATGTACCCATAGAAAACTCAGAGGTAACAGGTTCAGAGGATCCTCCTCAAGAAACCCCAGCTTTCCCGTTCTCTGTATTAGCAGGAGACTTGGAGGAACCTGAAGATTTTCCAAACCCTAGTGGGGAAACCAGTGAGTCAGTTAAAAATAACAATGTTGTGGATTTCTCTGACTTCAATTAAAAGACCCTATCCTTATAAAAGCTAGAGAAAATGTGAAAGTAATTGATGGGTAACCCATTGAGCCAGAGCTCAGGTTGAGCTATCCTCACATAGTTTTAAAAGGGGATCTACTGTACCAAGTATCAAAAAAATCAAATGAGGTGATTGAACAATTAGTGGTACCTACACCATACAGAAAAATGGTGTTGGATCTTTCCCATGCTCATGTAATGGGGGGATATTTGGGTGTTGAAAAAACTACCGAAAGAGTTTTGCAGAGGTTTTTTTGGCCTGGAGTGATAAAGGATTACTGTGGGTCCTGCCAGATTTCTGCTCCAATGCTACACTTTCACAGTCCCCTAATCCAATTACCTATTATTGAAATATACTTTGAGAGGATAACCATGGATTTGGTGGGCCCTTTTTTAATGTCTGCCCAGGGACACTTCTGCTAAAGCAATTGCTAAAGAATTGCTTCACATGTTCAGTATGTTTGGGATCCCTAAAGAAATCCTCACCAATCAGGGTACCCCATGTGTGTATACTTAAAGCAGATTGATCATATACAGTATATATCATGAGCAGAAAAATAGCCTGCCACGTGTATATGAAAAGTATCCCAGTACTGGGTACTAGTATAACTTTCAGTAAGGGAGAGGAGAGCACTCAGATGCAGATTAACTGTTTGTGATTAATATTTATTTAAGCTGCTGTACAAGCAAATAATCTGCGTCTGAGTGCTCTCCTCTCCCTTACTGAAACTCTAGCAGTTTTGGATGTTCGATACATTTGTGTAAGAGGATTGACGCATTCATCGACAGAGTTAATTGGCTGAGCGCGGATTCCCTCTCCTTCTATGGGTACTAGTATAAACCTGAGACACACTTTACCTTTGACGGTTCCACACGACCCATGTATCGTATCACCCTTGTAGCCCTATCTGGCAAGCTCGGTTCTATGTACAAACTGGTATCCCTTTACGAACCTTAGTAACTGAACCAATGGCTTTCTAAAACCAAACTTGCAAAAGCTCAGTCTCACTTTCGCTGTTACCATGGCACTAAATGATACCCTCTCATCGCTCACAGACCAACCCAAGATCATGTCCACCTTATTCTTTATAATCCTTTGAAACAATGTTAAAGTACCCGAATTATCAGTAAAATAGGGACATCGGAAGTGTTTCAATGTATCCAATTTAAAGATCCACTTTGTTTCTCTTTTCAAAAGTATCAGGTCTCAGTATCAGGTCTCTATTATATTATATCAGGTCTCTATCATACTCAGGGCCTGAGTATGGAGTATACTCCTCTAGTGATTTTTTTACCGAATTAATGCCTGTGTCGTGGGGAATGATAGTATAGAGGCTCACGACATCCATACTTGCTAAAAAGTATGGACCAGTTGTGGGTAAAGATAAGCTTTTGAGACACTCAAGTAAATGTGGGGTATCCTTCAGATAAGTAGGGGTATTTTGTACTTCTGGTTGCAGAATAGTGTCTAAATATATCCCTAAAGGATGGAGAAGAGAATCTCGTCCAGATACAATTGGCCGGCCAGGTGGATTGGTGAGGCTCTTATGTACCTTGGGTAAGGTATATAAAACTGGACATTTGGGATGTTGCTGCAACAAAAAATCCTTTAATTGTGCATTTATTACCCCTGCTACACATGCTTCATTAACTACATCAAATATTGTATTTTTAAAGCGAGAATATACTCCATACTCAGGCCCTCCGGTTGCATTTATTGTGAAACTACTCGAATTAACATTGTCACTAAACTATTTTCGGTTTGAAAATGGTTTTTTCCTGCAAACCGTAGGTACTGCAATGGGTGCGGCCATGGCACCGGCCTATGCAAATTTATTTATGCACCAATACGAGCAACAGTTCATTATACCGAAATTTGGTGACAATTTGCTATTTTTCCGTCGCTACATCGACGATTTGTTGATAATATGGGGTGGAACGGAGACACAGTTTGTTGAAATGGTTGCGGAGCTTAATACTCTTGTGAGTCCCGTGCGCTTTACATTCGATATTAACCCCCTGACTATCAATTTTCTGGATGTTGCCCTTACTCTAAATGGTCCAAATATAGATTTTGCACTATACCGCAAACCGACCGACAGAAACGTTCTTTTACACTTCAAAAGCAGCCATCCAATTTCGATGAAAAGATCCCTTCCCATTTCACAATTTTGCAGGGTGTTGAGAAACAACTCGAACCCGGTGGTTCGAGATGGGCAGTTAAAAGAAATGTGGGACAGATTTAAGGAGAGGGGGTACCCAGATAAGATGCTACATGATGCATTAGGGGTGGCTACTAAACACTGCCAACAGCCTGCCATTGGGGGGGCTAAACAGCCCTTTGTTGTGTTCAGTACCAAATACAGTCAATACACAAAGAATATGAGTAAATTCATCAGAAAGCAATGGAATATTATTCATTCTGATAATGATTTGGCCAGAATTCTCCCTAATCCCCCACAGTTGTTTTATAAAAGGGGCACCAATTTGCGGGATATATTGGTAAAAAATGACCCCGTGCTGTGTTACAATAGTCCTAAACGTACTTGGTTAACCCACGATAAGCCAGGTTGCTACAGATGCCCGACCTGTACTTCATGCCGCTTCATGTCCCCAGGACAATCTTTTTTACATCCCCACACAGGTAAAAGGTTTGCTATTAGACATCATATTACCTGCAATACCACACATGTGATTTATTTGATCACATGTCCCTGTGGCTTATCCTATGTTGGGAAAACTGATTTGACACTAAGATTGAGGATGGATGCACATCGATCCGCAATAAGTACAGCTTTTCGTGATGGGAAAACAGTTAAGCCGGTGGCGAAACATTATCTTGAACAGGGTCATAGACTCCCTACATTCAAATATATTGGGATCGATCATATTCCACCCCTGAGACGGGGTGGAGACCGATCCAATGCCCTCTTACAAAAGGAGGTATTTTGGATAAAAACCCTAAATACCCTCAGTCCATCAGGTTTAAACGAAAATTGTCCATTAACCTGCTTTCTAAAACAAAGATGAGTCTATTTAATTTTCTGGAAATTCTCCTATCTTTTTGTTACTTATGGATACTTTGGTGCGAGGTTTGTTTATAACATGTAACATTTTCTAAAACACCTGAATATTGTAAATATGTTGCTACAATGAATTTCCTACTCTGCTACTTAATACAGGTTGTCTAGTTGATAGATGTAACGGGCCCGAAGGCACAGTAATAGTGTAGACCAAAGAGGAGACCAGACCAGGTTCGAGGTACAAGAGGGTTTATCCAAAGAATCGTCAAAATACAGGCAAATAGGTCAGACCAGGCAGAAGACAAGCAGAATCGAAGAACAGGCAGAAGTCGGTACACAAGAATCAAAAATAGACAATAACACCCAGGAACTCTGTAGCAGGAACCTATAGTTGGGCAAGGACTGGAAGGGGAAGTACGTTTAAATAGTCTCTGGGTTGGCGCCAAATTTTGACGCGCTTGCGTCAGACGCAGACGCCAGCGTCCTCACGCTGACGTCTCGACGCCGGCGCCCGATTCTGACGCCGGCGTCCGTTCCGTCGCCGACGGCCAATCCTGGAGTGGGAAAAAGGTGAGGTCATAGACCTGTGCCCAGCAGGAGCCATGTGGTGAGGCAGGTGGTCGCCATCTTGGACGCCATCTTGGACGCCATCTTGAAGACCTGAGGTAGATTCCATTACAGTACCCCCCTCCTTAGGGGGGGCCTCAGGACCACCGAGTCTAGGGGAGAGAGGGAATAGTTTATGGAATCTATGAACCAAGATGGGCGCATGGACATCTGAGCTCCTGACCCAGGAGCACTCCTCGGGACCGAACCCCTTCCACTCGATGAGATATTGAAGAGTGCCCCTGGAAAGACGAGAGTCCAAGATCCTCTTCACCTCGAATTCCTGGTGATCGTCAACCAGGACTGGAGCTGGGGAAGAAGAAGAAGAAGAAGAAAAAGACACAGCAGGCTTAAGGAGAGAGACATGGAAGGCATTCGGGATCCGCATCTCTGGAGGGATTTGAAGACGAACCGCCACCGGATTGATGATTTCGATGACAGGAAAGGGACCGATGAATCTGGGACCAAGCTTTGGGGTAGGAATCTTCAGGCGGATGTTACGGGTGGAAAGCCAAACTTTGTCACCAGGAGCATAGGGGGGAGCGGAAATCCTCTTCTTGTCGGCAAACCTCTTCTGGACCAGGGAGCTCTTCTGCAGATTAGAGGCAACAGCAGCCCAAATAGCCATCATGTGGGCAGCCTGATCGTTGGCGGCAGGAACATTGGTGAGGAGAAGATCCTGAGGGAACGCCAATGGATTCTGACCGTAGACACAGAAGAAAGGGGACTGATGCGAGGAAGAATGCAAAGCATTGTTATGGGCGAACTCAGCCCAGGGAAGGAGATCCGACCAGTCGTCTTGGCACAGGGAAACATGGCAGCGAAGAAACTGTTCCAAAGCCTGGTTTACTCTCTCAGCGGCTCCATTGGACTGTGGGTGATAGGCAGAAGAAAATTGCAAAGAAATGTTGAGAGCTTTGCACAAGGATCTCCAGAATCTAGACACGAATTGTGAGCCACGGTCAGAGACGATCTCGGCAGGAAACCCATGGAGACGAAAAATATGTTGGATGAAAAGCTTGGAAAGTTCAGGAGCAGAGGGAAGTTTGCGGAGGGGAATGAAATGAGCCATTTTGCTGAACCTGTCAACGACAACCCAGATAACAGTGTGACCGGAGGAGACAGGCAGATCCACAATAAAATCCATGGCAAGATGAGTCCAAGGACGAGATGGAATGGGTAATGGAAGAAGGAGTCCTTTGGGAGGAGAATGTCCAGACTTGGAAATGGCACAGATGGTACAAGAAGAAACAAAGTCTTTGACATCCTTTTTCATGGATGGCCACCACACCAGGCGAGAAAGGAGTTCGGTAGTCTTCTCCACTCCGGGATGGCCGGCCTGCTTGGAACTGTGTGCCTGGGATAGGATAGACTGGCGACAATCAGGTGGAACAAAGGCAACCCCTAGAGGAATATTGTCAGGAGCAGAAGCTTGAGCGGAAAGGATTTGCGAAGCCAAGGAGGGAAATAGGGCAGCGACGATCTTGGAGGAAGGCACAATGGGTTCAGGATCTTCGGAGCAGGGAACTTCAGGAACAAAACTTCTTGACAAAGCATCAGCCTTTCTATTTCTAGAGCCAGGACGAAAGGTGATGACGAAGTTAAAACGGGAGAAGAACAGTGACCATCTGGCTTGTCGAGGATTCAAACGTTTGAGGGACTGGATAAATTCAAGGTTCTTATGGTCTGTAATGATGGTCACGGGAATGGAGGATCCCTCCAGTAAATGTCTCCACTCCTCCAGGGCGAGTTTCACTGCCAATAACTCACGATTCCCCACATCGTAGTTCTGCTCGGAGGAGGAAAATTTCTTAGAGAAGAATGCACAGGGATGTAACTTCCCATCCAAGGATGATCTCTGTGACAAGACAGCTCCAACTCCCACATCTGAGGCGTCGACTTCGAGGAAGAAGGGAAGAAGAAGTTCGGGGTGTCTGAGAATAGGTGCAGAAGAAAAGGCAGTTTTCAAGGATTCAAAGGCTTCCAAGGCTAGAGGAGGCCAGTGCTGTGGTTTACCCCCTTTGCGGATAAGGGCCAGGATAGGAGAGATCTTGGAAGAGAAACCTTTAATAAATTGTCTGTAATAGTTGGCAAAGCCAATAA